>NC_064808.1:21779452-21836455 GCF_023721935.1 Panthera uncia | reverse complement strand
AGAATACATATTATATATATATATATACATATATATATAATATGTATATATATATAATATATATATATAATCTCCTTTAAAGCATTCATAGCCACTCAGTCAACCCCTGCTGTGATTTTCTCATAACGTGTAGGAACAAAAAGTAGTTTCTCCACAAAAATGTCTTTGACTCCATGTTCGCCTACATTCTATAAAGACAATGTGGCTTCATCAAAAATATGTACATAAAAATCTCAAGGGTGAAAAACCAATCTAGAGACATTTTTATTCTGCTTAGTTTATAGTCAAGATATCAGCATCTTATGAGTCTTATATGCCAGAAGATCTGGCAAGGCAACAAATTCATTTCCCTGAGTGTTTCTGTTTGATACACTTAAAAAGCAGCACAGGTAAAGGAAAGAAGTGCCTATGTGAGCACATTTCCTCGGCAGCTGATGTTAATGTTTAATTCACTTCTGGGGAAGAATGATGACAAATATGAGGCTCTAATTGAATAGACACACAGCTGCTTTTAATATTCTACAATTAAGATCCTGTCAACAAAATATGATTAGAGGATTCTCTTTTTTCTGAGGAAAAAATTACAGAAAACAATGAGTATATCTGAGACATGGTGGCACAGTGTTGTGTATTTGAAAAACTGAACTACTTGACACTATCTTATCTATGTGAACAGAATGTGAATTTCATAGGGGTAGAGACTTGGTCTCTCTTTTTCACCCTGGACGTGGGTTTTGCTTTTAGAATTTGGTAAAAAATACTTCAATAAATGAAACAAAGCAAAAACTGAGAACCAGGGCTCTGTGTAAATCTTAATTTTTCTTGTAAGAGACTTAGTTTCTTCAGCTGCAGAGAAAGGCCTAGAAAAGTGAAAAACTAATGTCCAAATGGAAATGGCCAGACCACATATGAAAACAGAAATCTGACCCACAATCTGCAGCAAGTAAAAAGGACACTAAACTACAACTGACCTAGTAATTGACTCCACACTGTCAGGACTTACTGCCAATTTCCCTAATTTTTGCTGCCTCTTCTAACTAAGGACCCAACCAGGAAAAACCAAATAGACTTCTTTAACCAATTACACAGGATGCCTCACTGCTGGTTAGCCCACCTCCCAGCTTCCCCATGACAATGATTCTAACAAAGGAAATACTTAAAGCCTTCTCTTTTTTCCCCCACTATAAAACTTTTATACTACCCTGCCCACCTTTGATTCTCTCAAACACAAGTGATGGTGCTGACTTCCTTGCTCTAACATGCTATGAAAAAGTAGCATGTTCTTGTTCTAATGTGGGTGACCTTCATTTATTTTCACACAGCAATCTGTAATACTAGAGGCTATGACCTCCAAGGAAGAATTTGCATCAGTCTACATGCAGTTTTTCAATTCCAGATGATAAAAACCTGAAAACTCCTAATAAAGATGCCATGAGAGTCACATTAAAGGAGCACTAAGATTTTAGTTGAACATGGAAAGGAAAGATTGGGCTAGCCATGAAATGAAAAATCACAAATTGGGCTTTCCTAACGGGATATTACCATGTTGTCCATATTGTTTTCAAATGGTCATTTGTACTGCAGTGAGCCAACCAAAAATTTCAGACCCATTATTACTCATTGCAGGATAGGAAAGCTTCAAAGAACACTGATGAAGCTGAGGATACTATTTACTCATTATTCCAGAGATATTCTAAAAGAAATGAGATAAATATATGGCCGTCACCACTGATATTCCAAAGGTAGGGTTGTAGGAAGGTCAAGTGCGAATATCCACCCTGGATACAAAGACTAAAGGGGTTGTTGTTTTTACAGTACTTAAAAACAACAATAAAATTGAGTTGCTCTTATTTTGATTATTCCCATGCAGTGTTAGTGTAAACAATGTCATTGTTTCAAAAAAATAAAAGTAAAAATCACTGGAGGCATAAGGGAGTTCAGATTTTTGCTGGTCTAAGTTCAGCACAATTGCTGTGGTTAAACTAGAGATTGTGTTTTAGTAATATAATATGTGAGATACGTATTAAGACACTCAGATTTGTTCTTTAACAAGAATTGAGTTACACATAAAAGTTACTTCAAATACCTCTCAGTTATACAGGTGGACCCTTCACACATACAGGCTCATCTGACTCATTTCTTTCAAGAATAGATTATAATTGCCAAGTTCTTCAAGATCAATTTGGGCATAGAATATATCTCTAACACTATGATTTTACATGTCCTGTATTTAAACAGTAGATTTGGAATATTTGAAAATGAAGTATTAGAATTTGATTGACTTCAGTTCTGTCATTCTATGTTACTACTTGGAGTTTTTATTCATGTGAAAATTTGAAAAAATTTACATGTGAATTGTGAGGTGAAATAATTTGGTATCTTGAAGCTAAAACAGAGTTTTCAGTTAAATTTAAACTAAGATAAACAGTGATTTTTTTTAAATATAAATATGTCCCTTACAATATTTGGGAACATACTTCTAACAGAAAATTTTTATTATTTTTAAGAAATTCAAATTTTTATTTGCTGTATTTTTGTTTCGCTAAATCTATATTGGCAGAATTTTGGTTCATACATGGCTTAGCTTACTGAATTTGAAAATCTTTAAAATAAAGTAAAAATTCTTTTTAAGATCTTGTTTGTTTTAAGACTAAAGAATGAATTAAGAAAAATATTATACCAATGGTACAATTTACTGGTTTCCAAAATTTATTAAAGTTATTTTAGTTTTGTTAAAATCCAGTTATTACATCACAATTGTTTTATAAAATATTATGTAAGATTACAAAGGATCACAGTTTAAAATCTTAGATATATATCTATATTATCTATTTATCTATCTCCTAGAATTGGATCCACATAAATATAGTCAACTGATCTTTAACAAAGGAAACAAAGGCAATACAATGGAGTAAAGATAGTTTTTAGACAAGTAGTGCTAGAACAACTGGACAAATACATTCAAGGCGGAGGGGGGAGGAGAGAAAGAGGGAGGGGAGGGGGATAGGAGAAGGATCTAGACACAATTCTGACAAAAACTAATCCTTCACAAAAATTAACTCGAAATGGATCATAGACCTAAATGTAAAACCTCTGGAAAATTATACAGGGGAAAACTTACATTATATTGGATATGGGAATGACTTTTTAGATAAAAACACCAAAGGCATAATCCATAGTAGAAATAATTGATGAACTGGATTCATTAAAACTAAAAACTTCTGCTCTTGCAAAAGATAATGTCAAGAGAATGAGAAGACAAGCAAAGCCACAGACTGAGAAAATATTTGCAAAAGATGCATCTGACAAAGGACTGTTACCTAAAATACACAAACAACTGTTAAAAACTCAACAGTAAGAAAAACATCCCAATTTAAAAATGAACCAAAGACCTCAACAGACACCTCACCAAAGAAGATAAACAGATGGCAAATAAGCATATGAAAAGATGTTCAACATCATATGTCATTAGGCAATTGCAAATTAAAATAACAAGATACCACTCCATACGTATTAGAATGGCCAAAATCCAAAATAGTGACAATAACCACAAGCTGGCTAGGATATAGAGCAACAGTAAATCTCGTTTATTGCTGGTGGGAATTCAGAATGGTACAGCCACTTTGGAAAATAGTTTTTCAGTGTCTCGCAAAACTAAACAGATTCTTACTATATGATTCAGCAATCATACTCCTTGTAATTCAATTCAGCTCAAAGTTGAAAATTTATGTTCACACAAATACCATACATCAATGTTTATGGCAGTGTTATTCATATTTGCCAATATGTGGAAGCAACCAAGATGTCCTTCAGGAGGTGAATTGATAAATAAACTTCTGTAGATTTGGATAATGAAGTATTATTTGGCACTAAAAAGAAATGAGCTATCAAGCCATGAAAGACAGAGTGAAAACTGAAATGCATATTACTACATGAAAGAAGCCAATCTGAAAAGGCTATATACTGGAGTGCCTGGGTGGCTCAGTCAGTTAAGCGTCCTACTCTTGGTTTCAGTTCAGGTTATGATCTCAGGGTTTTGTGAGTTCAATCCCTGCATTGGGTTCTAAGCTGGCAATGCAGAGACTGCTTGGGATTCTCTCTCTCCCTCTTTCTCTCTGCTTCTCCCCCACTCATGCTGTCTCTGTCTCTGTAAAAATAAATAAATAAACTTAATTTTTTTTTGAAAAGGGTATATACTGTATAATTCCAACTATGTGAAGTTCTGGAAAAGGCAAAACTATGGGGGCAGTTAAAAAAATCAGTGGTTGGCAGTTAGCAGGGAGGAGGGATGAATAGGCAAAGCAAAGAAGCTTTTTAGCAAAGTGAAAATATTCTGTATATGGTAGATACATCATCATACATTTGTCTAAATCCATAAAATATGCAATGCCAAGAGTGAAACTAGTGTGATATAGACTTTCAGTGATATGATGTGTTCAATGCATTGATTTTAACAGATGTACCCCTCGTGCAGAAGGTTGATAGCGGGGGTGGTTTTAGATATGTGGGGATACAAGGTATGTGGGAAATCTCTGTACTTTCCAATTTTGCTATGAACCTAAAACTGCTCTAAAAACTAAAGTTTATTAATTAAAAAATGTCAAATATTAAAAATGATGCTTTTGTCTCTTTTGTACCATAAATTTCATTTAATTTCTTTTTATTTGGACAATTATATATGCATGAAGTTTAGTTCACTTTCTGAATTTATTGTGGCTATTACTCATTGCACACCATGATATTATAGAAAATACTTTTTATTCAGAGGAAGAGGTACTAAAGTATCTGATTTAGATATCAAATAATTCTTCACTGATCTTTATAATTTCCCTGTTTCTGAAGGTTACATAACAAGTCTCCTTCTACTTGCACCTGCATTCATACATTAGATTTTTTTTCTACATGCAGGAAATGAGTAGGAAGCAGAGATTAGAATTTACAGTTCAATTCAGCTATTGGTTCTTTGGTTTGCTAAATTTCTTGAAATGAAATTTTTTTGAGGAAAAATTTTCAGTCATTCCTAATAACTAGTTTTCTGAATGAGGGCTGGTTTGAGATGCGTTTTGCAATATTCTTACCTTGGTGCTTGTTGATCCTACAAGAAGTATTTCCAAGTCAGAGAAGGAAGATGATGGTGCAGGAGGACACTGGGCTCACTGCATCCTGCTGACCACTTAGATTCCACCCACATCTGCCTAAATAACCCAGACAACCTCCAGAAGACTAGCAGAACAGACTCTCTGGAGCCAAGCACAGACAAGAGGCCCACGGAAGAGAGTAGGAAGGGTGGAGAGGCAGTGAACACTACATGGACTTGCGGGAGGGATCCAGGGCAGTGGAGAGGCAGCCCGCCGGAAGGCAGAGCCCCCAAGTCTGGCTTGCAAAAGCGTAGGGGCTGGATGGAGTGTGTTCTGACAGCCAGTGGGACTTAACATCTGGAATGTTATAAGTCAACAGCTCTGCTCCGAGAGTGGGAGGGCTAGAGGATAAAGGGAGGGAGAGTTGTTGAGCCCCGGACAGAGCTCAGCTTGGTGGGGAACAAAGGCTCTGGGAAGTGCCATCTCCCTCACCCATCCCCCAGCCAAAATCCCAAAGCGGACCAGTTCCCATCAAGAACTTGCTTGCACTATAAACACCCAACGCTGTGCTTCTGTGGATCCATCCCTCCGATGGGTCTGCCACCCTCCCGGTGCCACAGGGCCCCTCCCAAAGTGGACCACGGAAGGCAACTGAGTCTGCCCCTCCTGCCCCTGTGCACCTTGCGGATCCACCCCGACTCATACACCAGGTCCTATGGAAGCAGCACCACAAGCCTGGAAGTGTGCAAGTAACCCAGACAGGGGCCACACCACTCCACAGTGAGTCCTGCCCCTGGGAGAGGGGAAGATAAGGTACACACCTGTCTGACTGTGGCCCCAGCGGTGGGCTCTGGGCAGACATCAGGCCTGACTGCGGCCCCGCCCACCAATGCAAGTTACTCCAGAAAGCACAGAGGAAGAGCCCTGCAGTTCCGTGCCACTCCAGGGACTGTCCAAAATGATGAAATGGAGGAATTTTCCTCAAAAGAAACTCCAGGAAGTAGCGACAGCTAATGAACTGATCAAAAACGATTTAAGCAATGTAACAGAAAATGAATTTAAAATAATAGTCATAAAATTAATCACTGGGCTAGAAAAAAGTATAGAGGACAGCAGAGAATCTATTAATACAGAGATCAAGGGACTAAGAAGCAGTCAGGAGGAGCTAAAAACTGCTATAAATGATTTGCAAAATAAAATGAAGGTGACCACAGCTCGGATTGAAGAGGCAGAGGTGAGAATAGGTGAATTAGAAGATAAAATTATGGAAAAAGAGGAAGCTGAGAAAAAGAGAGATAACAAAATCCAGGAGTATGAGGGGAGAATTAGAGAACTAAGTGACACAATTAAACATAATAACATATGCATAATTGGGATTCCAGAGGAGGAAGAGAGAGGGAAAGGTGCTGAAGGTGTACTTGGAGAAATCATAGCTGAGAACTTCCCTGATTTGGGGAAGAAAAAAGGCATTGAAATCCAAGAGGCACAGAAAACTCCCTTCAGACGTACTTGAATTGATCTTCTGCATGACATATCATAGTCAAACTGGCAAAATACAAGGATAAAGAGAGAATTCTGAAAGCAGCTAGGGATAAACATGCTCTAACATATAAAGGGAGACCTATAAGACTCGTGATGGATTTATCTACTAAAACTTGGCAGGCCAGAAAGGAATGGCAGGAATCTTCAATGTGATGAACAGAAAAAATATGCAGCCAAGAATCCTTTATCCAGCAAATCTGTCATTTAGAATAGAAGGAGAGATAAAGGTCTTCCCAAACAAACAAAAACTGAAGGAATTTGTCACCACTAAACCAGCCCTACAAGAGATCCTAAGGGGGATCCTGTGAGACAAGGTACCAGAGACATCACTACAAGCATGAAACCTACAGACATCACAATGACTCTAAACCCATATCTTTCTATAATAACACTGAATGTAAATGGACTAAATGCGCCAACCAAAAGACATAGGGTATCAGAATGGATAAAAAAACAAGACCCATCTATTTGCTGTCTACAAGAGACTCATTTTAGACCTGAGGACACCTTCAGATTGAAACTGAGGGGATGGAGAACTATCTAGCATGCTACTGGAAGTCAAAAGAAAGCTGGAGTAGCCATACTTATATCAGACAAACTAGACTTTAAATTAAAGGCTGTAACAAGAGACTAAGAAGGGCATTATATAATAATTACAGGGTCTATCCATCAGGAAGAGCTAACAATTATAAATGTCTATGTGCTGAATACAGGAGCCCCCAAATATATAAAACAATTAATCACAAACATTAGCAACCTTATTGATAAGAATGTGGTAATTGCAGGGGACTTTAACACTCCACTTAAAACAATGGATAGATCATCTAGACACAGGATCAATAAAGAAACAAGGGCCCTGAATGATACATTGGATTAGATGGACTTGACAGATATATTTAGAACTCTGCATCCCAAAACAACAGAATATACTTTCTTCTCGAATGCACATGGAACATTCTCCAAGATAGATCACATACTGGGTCACGAAACAGCCCTTCATAAGTATACAAGAATTGAAATCATACCACGCATCCTTTCACACCACAATGCTATGAAGCTTGAAATCAACCACAGGAAAAAGTCTAGAAAACCTCCAAAAGCATGGAGGTTAAAAATTCTTTACCCTAGTAAAGAATGAATGGGTCAACCAGGCAATTAGAGAAGAAACTAAGAAATATATGGAAACAAATGAAAATGAAAATACAACAATCCAAATGCTTTGGGATGCAGCAAAGGCAGTCCTGAGAGGAAAATGCATTGCAATTCAGGCCTATCTCAAGAAACAAGAAAAATCCCAAATACAAAATCTAACAGCACACCTAAAGGAAATAGAAGCAGAACAGCAAAGACACCCCAAACCCTGCAGAAGAAGAGAAATAACAAATATCAGAGCAGAAATAAACAATATAGAATCTAAAAAACCAATAGAGCAGATCAACAAAACCAAAAGTTGTTTTTTGAAAAAATAAACAAAATTGATAAACCTCTAGCCAGGCTTCTCAAAAAGAAAAGGGAGATGACCCAAATAGATAAAATCATGAATGAAAATGGAATTATTACAACCAATCCCTCAGAAATACAAGCAATTATCAAGGAATACTATGAAAAACTATATGCCAACAAACTGGACAACCTGGAAGAAATGGACAAATTCCTAAACACCCACACACTTCCAAAACTCAAACAGGAGGAAATAGAAAGCTTGAACAGACCCATAACCAGCGAAGAAATTGAATCAGTTATCAAAAATCTTCCAACAAATAAGAGTCCAGGACCAGATGGCTTCCCTGGGGAATTTTACCAGACATTTAAACCAGAACTAATACCTATCCTTCTAAAGCTATTCCGAAAAATAGAAAGGGAAGTAAAACTTCTAGACTCATTCTAAGAAGCCAGCATTACTTTGATTCCTAAACCAGACAGAGACCCAGTAAAAAAAGGGAACTACAGGCCAATATCCCTGATGAATATGGATGCAAAAATTCTCAATAAGATATTAGCAAATCGAATTAAACAGCATATAAAAAGAATTATTCACCATGATCAAGTGGGATTCATTCCTGGGCTGCAGGGCTGGTTCAACATTCGCAAATCAATCAACGTGATACATCACATTAATAAAAGAAAAGATAAGAACCATATGATCCTGTCAATCGATGTAGAAAAAGCATTTGACAAAATTCAGCATCCTTTCTTAATAAAAACCCTCGAGAAAGTCGGAGAGAAGGAACAAACTTAAACATCATAAAAGCCACTTATGAAAAGCCCACAGCTAACATCATCCTCAATGGGGAAAAACTGAGAGCTTTCTCCCTGAGATCAGGAACACAACAGGGATGTCCACTCTCACAGCTGTTGTTTAATATAGTGTTAGAAGTTCTAGCATCAGCAATGAGACAACAAAAGGAAATCAAAGGCATCAAAATTGGCAAAGATGAAGTTAAGCTTTCACTTTTTGCAGATGACATGATCCTATACATGGAAAATCCGATAGACTCCACCAAAAGTCTGCTAGAACTGAAACATGAACTCAGCAAAGTCGCAGGATACAAAATCAATGTACAGAAATCAGTTTCATTCTTATACACTAATAATGAAGCAACAGAAATACAAATAAAGAAACTGATCCCATTCACAATTGCACCAAGAAGCATAAATACCTAGGAATAAACCTAACCAAGGATGTAAAAGATCTGTATGCTGAAAACTATAGAAAGCTTATGAAGGAAATTGAAGAAGATATATAGAAATGGAAAAACATTCCGTGCTCATGGATTAGAAGAATAAATATTGTTAAAATGTCAATACTACTCAAACTTATCTACACATTCAATGCAATCCCAATCAAAATTGCACCAGCATTCTTCTCGAAACTAGAACAAGCAATCCTAAAATTTGTATGGAACCACAAAAGACCCCAAATAGCCAAAGTAATATTGAAGAAGAAAACAGAAGTGGGAGGCATCACAATCTCAGACTTTACCCTCTACTACAAAGCTGTAATCATCAAGACAGCATGGTATTGGCACAAAAAAAGACACACAGACCAATTGAATAGAATAGAGACTCCAGAATTGCACCCACAAATGTATGGCCAACTAATCTCTGACAAAGCAGGAAAGAATATCGAATGGAAAAAAAACAGTCTCTTTAACAAATGGTGCTGGGAGAACCGGACAGCAACATGCAGAAGGATTAAACTAGACCACTTTCTTACACCATTCACAAAAACAAACTCAAAATGGATGAAGGACCTGAATGTGAGACAGGAAACCATCAAAACCCTAGAGGAGAAAGCAGGAAAAAACCTCTCTGACCTCAGTGGCAGCAATTTCTTACTTGACACCTCCCCAAAGGCAAGGGAATTAAAAGCAAAAATGAACTATTGGGACCTCATGAAGATACAAAGCTTCTGCACAGCAAAGGAAACAATCAACAAAACTAAAAGGCAACCAACGGAATGGGAAAAGATATTTGCAAATGACATATCGGACAAAGGGCTAGTATCCAAAATCTATAAAGAGCTCACCAAACTCCCCACCCGAAAAACAAATAATCCATTGAAGAAATGGGCAGAAAACATGAATAGACACTTCTCTAAAGAAGACATCCTGATGGCCAACAGGCACATGAAAAGATGCTCAATGTCGCTCCTCATCAGGGAAATACAAATCAAAACCACACTCAGATATCACCTCACACCAGTCAGAATGGCCAAAATGAACAAATCAGGAGACTATAGATGCTGAAGAGGATGTGGAGAAACGGGAACCCTCTTGCACTGTTGGTGGGAATGCAAACTGGTGCAGCCGCTCTGGAAAACAGTGTGGAGGTTCCTCAGAAAATTAAAAATAGACCTACCCTATGACCCAGCAATAGCACTGCTAGGAATTTACCCAAGGGATACAGGAGTGCTGATGCATAGGGGCACTTGTACCCCAATGTTTATAGCAGCACTCTCAACAACAGCCAAATTATGGAAAGAGCCTAAATGTCCATCAACTGACGAATGGATAAAGAAATTGTGGTTTATATACACAATGGAATACTACGTGGCAATGAGAAAGAATGAAGTATGGCCTTTTGTAGCAACGTGGATGGAACTGGAGAGTGTGATGCTAAGTGAAATAAGCCATACAGAGAAAGACAGATACCATATGTTTTCACTCTTAGGTGGATCTTGAGAAACTTAACAGAAGTCCATGGGGGAGGAAAAAAAAGAGGTTAGGGAGGGAGAGATCCAGAGCATAAGAGACTCTTAAAAACTGAGAACAAACTGAGGGTTGATGGTGATGGGAGGGAGAGGAGGGTGGGTGATGGGTATTGAGGAGGGCACCTTTTGGGATGAGCACTGGATGTTGTATGGAAACCAATTTGACAATAAATTTCATATTTTAAAAAAAGGAGTTCCAAGATATTTGAGAAGAGAGGCTACTAAATTCAGATTATTTTGGGGGGCACTTGGGTGACTAAGTTGGTTAAGCATCCAACTTCAGCTCAGGTCATGATCTCACAGCTCATGGGTTCAAGCCCCACGTCAGGCTCTGTGAGGACAGCTTGGAGGCTGGAGTCTGCTTCAGATTCTCTGTCTCCCTCTCTGTCCCTCCCCTGTTCACACTCTGTCTCTCTCTTGCACTTCCAAAAATAAATAAACTTCAAAAAAATTTAAACAAAAAGATTTTGTTTTCCACTAAGGGCCAGAAGACCATATTTGCCTTTTGAATATATTTTTTTTACGAAAGGAAGATGTCTTTGTATTCTCTGGCTGGCTGTTTAACTGGATCACCTCTTCTTCCAACCCTTTTCCCTCCTTTAGAAAATCAATTATTGGATCAGGGTTCCAACCTTGTGACCTCATTTAACCTTAATTACTTCCTTAGAGGTTCCACTGCCCAATTCAGCCACACTGGGAATTAGGGATTCAACAAATGAACACAAGGGGACACACATATTTAGCTCATAACATGTGAGTTAGACTCAAATTGTGTCTGATGGGATTGAGTGTCTTGAAAAAGAATATTGAAAACATTCAGTGTTCTTATGCACACTTTTCTCCAATAAGTACTAGAAATACCAGTGGTCGTAAATACATGTCACAAGTGTAGTAAGTGCAGTGTGTGATTTTTGTTGGGTCTTCTGCAAAATTGGCAGAAGAATTTCTGTAATCCAGCTATCTCTTGTTTTTCTGGTAAGTTTCTCCCACCTACTTTTTAAATAGCTCACTTGTAGGAAGGTTACTTGGTATTCGTGTCCATGTCAAGCAATGGAACCCTTGTTTCAAAAGATCCTGTGGCCTAGCCTTTTGGATTTAGAAGGCACTTGTTCCATATTTGCCCGGAAAAACTAACAGAAGGAGACTTCAAGTATGTGAGAGACGAGTGTCGCCTAGAGCTGTGTACTCTGGCATTTTAGCTAGAGTAAAAATCAATTTAAAAGTTTCTAAAAATGTGAGTATTTTGTATTAACAAATAAGTATCGTTATTTATAAATGTACTATTTTTACTTTTTATTAGAGTTAAATATATGTACAGAAGAGTACCCTGGTGGAAAACTCTTCAAGTTTTCATAAACATGAACATACTTCTTTAGAGCTGCAAAAGCCTTCCTCATGTTTCCTTCCAATCACTATACATCTAGCACCATTAAGGTATCAATTTCTCCTCTTTTTAAAAAAAAATTTTAAATGTTTGAGAGAGAGAGAGAGAGAGGGAGAGAGGGGAAGGGAGAGAGGGAGGAGGGGCAGAGAGAGAGAGAGAAACACAGAATCTGAAGCAGGCTCCAGGCTCTGAACTGTCAACACAGAGCCCAACACAGGGCTGGAACTCACAAACTGCGAGGTCATGACTTGAGCCAAAGTCGGATGTTGAACTGACTGAACCATTCAGGCACCCCAAGGTTTTGGTTTCTAAACAGATGAATTAGTCTGTTTTTATACCTTATATTAATGGCATTGGAGAACATGTACTCTATCAAGTCTGGTTTCTTTCAGGCAATACTTCTGAGATTCACTGATAGCATTGTGTGTTGTAAATAATCCATTCATACTGTTGAATTCCATTGTGCAAATAGCTCTTCAACCATGACTGTCATTAGGCTTTTTCCAAATGTGGGCTATAAAATCATCCTAAAACATGTCTTTTAGTGAAATTGGGTAGGGTAGAGTCCATGCTTTTGGAAATGCATATATTCATATTTAGAAGATGCTGTTTGAACACTTTCCCAGAAGAAATTTACCAAACAGTATTCCCTCTAGGAGAGTAGTAGAATTCTGGTTTCTCACTATAATTGTAACTTCTCATACCTGTCATTGTTGAGCACTTATAACAGTTACTGTGCAGTGAGTAGGCAATTTGCATAGATTATCAATAATCCTCATAACAACCTTGCAAAGTAGAATGCAATTTTCAACTGGCAGATGAAGAAACTTATGTCAATAATGTTAATAGTTTTCTCAAGGTCAAATAGCTGATAATATCTGTGCAAGGACTCAAACTGAGGTCTGCCTGACCATATTGTTTCATAATCTTTACATTATCATAATCCTATTAGCGAATTTAACAAGATAATGTCTGTGACAACCATCTGTAAACCTTAAAATTCAATCACTGTTGTTGCTTCCATTTTTATAATTTCTTACATATTTTTTATTATTATCTTCCTAGCAACCTTGCGAGAAACATATTCTCTCTATTTTACAAATGAGGAAAATGAGATTCTGGAAAGTTAAGTAACATTTATGAATTCATACTGAATGGCATCTCTGGGAGGTCAGGGTACACAGAGTATGGAAAGTGAGTCGAGGACAGGGGCTCTTGTACTCACCACTGCATCCCTAGTACCAAGAAGAGTGTCTGGCACTAAGAAAGCCCTTAATCAATATTTGATGAATGTTGAATAACTGCATAATAGATGAGCCAAAAAGAGATTATATAAATATGTTACTCTAACTAGCAAGTATATAGACAGGCACCTGAAGCTCAGTGGTCTGTCTGAAATAATCATTTGTGGGGGAAAAAATGTCCCTCCTGGAGGAAGTATATATTAATTGTATCATCAAGTTTCTCGCTAAGTAGAGCTGTTTTCAAAACCAAATAAAAGCACTTGCTTTCTGTAAGAAATGTGCGTCATGAAGTCAAAGACATAGTTGAATCTAACACTACAACTTAATCACCTGGGAAAGTTCTCTTATCACCCCATGAAATATCTTCTAAGTGCCTTACAGGGACTAAAGAACATACCATGTGCTGGGGATAATTGATGGAAAAGGAAGACATATTCCTTGTCTTTATAGACTTAATTATAGTTACATAAGTTCCTTGGGCCTCACTTCCCTAATCTAAAAATTGAAATGATATTATCTAACATTATAATAACACTGATAGAGCATTTTGACCGAATCAGATAGTACATCTATAAGACAAAACATGGACAGCTGCTTACAAAATAGAATGATCAATATTATGACTATTTTTGATTTAACATAGTGAGCATCAAAAATGGAATCACAAAGGACAGTGTTTTAGGTGTAGCATTACATTTCCATTTTGTTTTATGGCCCTAGCATCTCTAAAGAGAATTCATTCATTGATCCCGCCTTCATTTACTGGAAAACACAATTACTTTTTACCAATGAAAACTCCAAGTGTTTTCTTTGTTGGTTTATCTAATTACTTATTTATTTTATTTTACAAGAGAGCCTGGTTATCTGTGGAATAAAATGCCACCTTCTGGGACTATCAGAATACAAATACATGCCCTTTACATGCACCCCATCTAAAATGATTATTTGGTAATGCCCCACTTTCTTTATCAGGTAGTTATCAATTATCCTCATTGTGAGTCCTTGCTGTGTGGTCTTTTTTGCTTTTTCATGCATCAGGGAGGCTTCCAAACAAGGGTTTTCTCATGTAGAACTTTTAGGCCACTAGGGGGGATATCATTTTTTCCCACCTGTGTGGGAGTGCAGGTTCTCAGGGAGTTCAGGTTCTCAGGCAGCAGATAGCAGAGGAGGGAAGCACACCTTCATGTGGAGTCCCTGCAGAGTCCTGTCCTCTTCACTGAGCTCCCAGGCCCAGAAAATATCTACTTTGGCCCTGCCTTCAGTCCTGCCATTTAGAAATTCGTCTGCTCAGAACACATCAATGATTTCTAGGGCACGGCATAGCTATGCTCCACTAACAAGAATTCTGTTACCAGACTGCCATCAATATGAACACATAATACCCCCATTCATTCATCATTCATTTAGTGGAGGTATTGTTTTTGCCAGACTTTATGCTAAATATTGGCATTAGAAAAATAAATATGGCATAGTCCATTGCCTCTAAGGCTACAAAACATCTTGTGCCTATTGGTATTACCAAGAGACACCTGTGTAATTTTATGGATGAGTTCTGAAAAGCCGTCTTAATGCAATCTTCGATTTCTTAACCTCCTAAAGGCACTAATCAGAGCATTTCTCTTTCTGAAGGAAAATGTTTTTAGATTTGTTTTCAGTTCCCTTAACTGATTTACTGCCCATTTTCAATCTGTTTCAAATGACCTTATTTTACCTTGAAACCCTCTGCTTGGTCCACTTTCTCAATTGTGCTATTTTTTTTTCTTAATGTTTTCTTTACAACATGTTGCACTTGTGGGGATCACAAAGAAATTACTGAATTATTGTCCATTAAAGCTTTATTTCAATTTTCCTGATACTTTTCCATTTAAGGTTAGCATTATCATGGTCAGGATTGTAAAAAAATAATTTAAGATCACTATGCCAGCAGGTGCCATTTTCTTTCTTTCTTTCTTTTTTTTCTCCCGCTCATGAACTTTTTTTATTAAGTTTTTAAATCCCAGTTTAGTGAACATACAGTGTTGTATTAGTTTCAGGTATACAATATAGTGATTCAACAACTCTGTACATCACCCAGTATGCATCATAATAAGTGCACTTTAAAAAAAATTTTTTAATGTTTATTCATTTTTGAGAGAGTGAGAGCTCATGAATGGGGTAGGGGCAGAGAGAGAGGGAGACACAGATCCAAAGCATGCTCTAGGCACAGAGTCTGACATGGGGCTTGAACCCATGACCCATGAGATCATGACCTGAGTGGAATTTGGACACTTAACTGACTGAGCCACCCAGGTGCCCTGAGAGCCCAGGTGCTCTCAATCCCCGTCACCGATTTCATTTATCCCTCCACCCACCTCCCCTCTGGTAGCCATCAGTTTGTTCTCTCCTATTAAGAGTCTGTTTTTTGGTTTGTCTCTTTCCTTTTCTTTCATTGTTCATTTGTTTCGTATCTTAAATTCCACCCATGGATTTTTATTGATACCTTCTATTCAATAACAAGAATTACAGCACATAAACCATTAAAATCCATTCCATGCATTAAAACATATTATTTGTATAAAACAGTGTTTTCTTAAACTGTTAATTTTTATAAATATACAAGTCTCCAAGTCATTCAGTGTTTATTATGAATAAATAATAATAAAACCCTTTACCATTTTCAAAGCATATATGAAAATATTACTTTGTATAATCACTCTGAGATGCTCACAGTGTAAGCTCTGAGCTTACACATAAAGAGACAGAAAATAAAGAGGTCAGAAATTTTAAGTACTTTTTCTTTCTTTTTAAAAAAGTTTTTTTAATGTTTATTTTTGAGAGAGAGAGAGAGAGAGGCAAAACGTGAGGAGGGGAGGGACAGAGAGAGGGAGACACAGAATCTGAAGCAGACTTCAGGCTCCAAGTTGTCAGCACAGAGCCCGACGCGGGTCTTGAACTCAGAGACTGTGAGATCATGACCTGAGCGGAAGTCAGATGCTTAACTGACTGGGCCACCCAGGTGCCCCTAAATACTTTTTCTGATACTATAGTTATTACTGGTCCTGAAACCCTGTCTTTTAACTCCACATTTAGTGTAGTTTCTATTAGACTAAAAGATATAGGAGTATGAAGACAATTTGTGTGTGTGTGTGTATGTGTTTTGCTAATATTTACCTAACTCCTATCTCACTAACCATGACATAGAAATATGTTCATTACTGTTTGTCTCACCTTTTCTTTTTTCCCCCCTGTGCCTGTGAAAGAGACCCTCTTGGTGTTCAGTTAACATTAGGGAACTTTCTGTACATAAATTTTATTATTTGACTTGGGATGGAGTAATTAAATGATGGCTAACCATCACTGTGGTCAAGTGTATCTTCTTTAGTGTCTTATGCATATTGTGAAGTGTCTAACTTGAAATTAGGAAATGCATATCCCTATTAGTGGTTAAAGTGCAGCAACCCAAAATCTGTATTAAATCTCTTGAATCTACTCAAGGTATGAGATCACTAGATCCAGCCCAATGATGATCCAAGCAGCTGAACAGCAATAGTTTTATCTTCAATTCATCAAAAACACAGTTAGTTACTTATTCAGTGTCAGTATAGGAAAATGTGTGAAATAGTTGTTTTTTAATTCACACATACACTAGCATTCTTTTTTTTAATGGAAATATAGTTGACATACAGTATTACATTAGTTTCAGGTGTACAACATAGTGATTCGACAAGTTTATATGTTCTTGTGTATGTAATAGTTTTGAGTGAATTTTTCACATAAGGATTAAAGTTTTTCACATAAGGATTAAGAAATTTTAAAAAATTAGCAAAAATGTTATACAGAAATGTGTTTTTTTTGTAATGTATGTGGAGAAAAAGTTATATAGGTGTGTAAATGGTTTTGTCTGTGCATGTGATGTTTTCATTCATCTTAGTGTCAGGATACCTTTTGAGAAGAAAATCTTTTAACAATTGTGTTGGAACAAAAATTTTGTTGGAATAAAATTGTCAAGCACCTAAACTGAGATTAATTAGTAGAACTACTACGCCTCTTGGACTCTATTTCATTGTTTACTATAGAACTCACCAAAAACAAATTTTAGAAAGAATAAATCATAAAATGAATAGGCAAAAATACCTAACCAAATTCATTTTTTTAATTTTGGTCATATGATTTTCATTAGCAATTTCCAAGAAGTAAGTGCAGAGACTGTAATAAGTTGTAGAAAAAAAATAACCTTGCCTACTTAGCTTAGTATGGGCCAGAATGTCTAACATAGTAGCCAAGAAGTCTTCTAGTGAAGTTGGGAAGAACCTGACTCCCAGCTAAACTAGCTCATGATTGAAATTGGAATGCTTGAGAAAATTCAAGGGGTCTGGCTATGATTCCCTTTGAATTTAGAAAATCATTGGGAGCATAGCCATGAAGCTCAGAGAAAGTTTAGTCATCCAATTTAGGCACTAGGCTCATTTTGTGATTATGTATGAGTATCCATCTAACATTCCAGAAATAATATTTGGATTTTATTTCTAAATTTTGTGTCATTTGCACTGCTTTACTTTTGACCAGAACATTTCTATACGGGAGATCAGCTAATGTAAGTCACCATCCTCTCACTTGGAGATGACAAAAGTGTCTCCATATTAGCTAGCTTGGTTCCAGTCCCCTTGGCAGGAGGACATGAGGGCATATGCTACATCGGGAGAAGATGCTACGTCTGCCATTTTTACTCTCTTCTCCACAAATCTCCTGGCAAGGGAAATACTACAAGGGAGGAGGAAGAGAAAGAATTCATTGCACAGAATTTTTCTCCTTGCAGTCTCACACAGTGAAACAAAATATATGTGCATAATCTCTTATTCTTGCAGAAATAAAGATTCATTAGGTGAGAAATAGTCAACACATTCTGGGAAATTTCTTGGCAACTCTTAGGGAGGTGAGACAAAAGAAATAAAGATCAAAATTGAAATATTGAGCAAGGTGGTAAAGGATGGTAAATAAAATCAACAGCTAAGCCATATCTGTGAAAAATTAGCTTTTCCTCTCATTGAACCAGCTATTGACAGAAGTTCTCAGGAATCTTCACACACACAAAAATCATTAAATGCAAAATCCTAGTTAGATTGAAGAAAAACTGTTTGCAAATTAATGCTATTATAGAGGCCCAGAGACCTTAATAAAATCAGACCAAAAAAATGAATTTGCGTTATCAAGGGACTTGGATCATGGTCCAAAAGTACTGGACCTATGTCAAGGTCAGTCTCCATGATTGTTGGAGAATGGGTTGTGCTAACCTAATAGGTACACCCTTGGGGAAACTCTAGAATCTGCAGAGGACGACCCCAGTCATTTATTCTGTTTTACTTCCATAGCTCTCAGATATTGAGACTTTTTTGCGCCCCCCCCCCCCCGGCTTAGGACCAGAATATCCTTGTACTCATCTTTGCCCATTGACTCTCGGGCACATCCAGGCTGATGGATATATTCCACTTCTTAGCTTTCTTACTCATTCTAAAACTAGTCACATAGCATCCTCCACATTTATATAAATATAAATTATGTATTATATATACATATATATAAATTAAAGTATTTATTCCTGCTTTATATTTAAAAGAAAAAAAATACATGAGCCTTCCAGATGTGTGATGAAGCCAAAAGCATTGTTTTTGGATTGCCACAAAATTTTCCAGAAAACTAAATGGACCATATAGGATACTAAGCAACAACAAACAACATGAAAATGACGCTGTCAATCAAACTTGATGGCAGGAAATCCTGATGAACTTTACAATGTGGGTGATATGTCCATTCTGAGATCAGGAGTCCTCTAGTAGGGATCAGAGGGAAGTGAAAAGAGGTTCTTGAAGGACCCTACAAACTAAAAAAGAATAGAACAGATACTCACATCCCCAAAGAAAGGGATGTTTCTACCTATTATGAGTAGAACATGGGTGGGTGGCCTGAAAGTCAATCAGTGAAATTGAGAAAACCTCTTACAGATTCTAAATTGCTAATGAGTATGAACACAATACAATTAAAAAACAGACAACAACAACAAAAACAACCCTGTGCATGGTTGTATGAGAATACATAGGTATAAGTTCTTATGACCCTCTGAAGTATCCATTAGATACTTTTAAAGTGACAGAGCCTACTCATGAGGGATATACTGAAAGTAGGAAACAAATTGAGCATGAAAAGAACACTAGGTCAAGAGAAATAGAAGTTGAAGATAGTTGTAGGGGTTAGCAGATACATACATTTTTGTTACCAAGAAAACTCGACACCCCAGAGAAAAGAAAGAAAAACTAAGTGGAGTAATTTCAACATTGAAGCACATTAATATGTAAATGAGCTTCACATACCCTCCAAAACAAAGGCCAAAAGAATGTCCTGGGTCTAGATTTTCTTCACAGAGGGATTTTTCTAAACCTTCAACAATCTTGGAGTCACTTTGATCTTAGAACTGTTCCAGAGCATAAAAAAAGAAAACCTTTATTTTATTTTATTTTTTTTGAGAGAGAGAGAGAGAGAGAGAAAGAGAGAGAGTGAGTGCGCCAGTGAGCAAGGGGCAGAAAAAAACCGCCATGAGGGGCAGAGAGGAGGCAGAGGGAGAGGGAGAATCCTGAAGCAGGTCTTGAGCTCAGGAACTGAGACCATGACCTGAGCCAAAGATGGATCCTTAACAGACTGAGCCACCCAGGCAATGGGGAAAATAAAACTGTAAAAATTCCTCTTACAGGGGCGCCTGGATGACTTAGTTGGTTAAGCCTCTGACTCTTGATTTTCATTCAGGTCATGATCCCAGGGTCATGGGATTTGGCCCCTTGACTGGCTCTGTGTTGAGCCTGAAGCCTGCTTAGGATTCTCCCTCTCCCTCTGCCTCCTCTCTCTCTCCCCGCTCCCACCCCTGGCTTGTGCTCGCTCTCTCTCTCTCTCCCTCTCAAAATAAATAAACATTTTTTTAAAGTTCTTTTACCAAGTAAATATAACATTGCTATCAAATCCTAATAACTGTTTAATTGAAAAATAAAACTACAAATAAATCTCAACTACAATATCAATAAAAAAAATCTTAAGCACAGGTTAGCAAATAGCATATAACAGTGAAAAAAAAAACCATTATAATCCATTGGGATTCTTTTCAAGAATCTCAAGTGTGGTTCAATGACGACATCTCTTAATATAATTCATCATATAAATGTATCTAAGAAGAAAAATATATGCTGGAAGGGCTTTTGACAAAAAAAAAACACATCCATATTAAAAAGTAATAGAAACTTCTAAACTAGATTTAAAATTAAATATTAGTGCAAACATCAGTATTTCACTTAATGCATACTAGTAGCATTTCTTCTAAAATTAGGGGAAAGAACACCCACTGTTGCTCCTACTCTGGACAAATGGTTAATGTAATTACATAAGGGAAAGCAATAATAAGCCCAGGAGATAGAAAGGAAGAAGCAAAACTATATTTATTGCAGCTGCTATGATTGTGTGTGTGTGTGTGTGTGTGTGTATGTGTGTGTATAAAATGTCCAAGAAAAAATACCCAATGAAAAGCTGCAAAAGATAACAGAATTAGCAAAATTAGTGAAATAGTGGGGTAATAGAATCCACATACAGTAAGCTAAAAGTAATCTTTTTATGTTTAAAAAAAGTTACAAGTTAAAGACCTATTTTTAATATTAATAAAATACAGAATACTGAACCTAAAATTCACATGAAGTTTCCAAATGTTGTATGAAGAAAGTATTAAAAGACAATACTGTATTTAATTTTCTGCAAAGTAGAATTGAACAAATGAAAATTTATCACACATCTTTGGATACAGAGATTCAATGTGGAAAACCTCAATTCCACTTCACTTAACATACAATTAATTTTATGTGATTCCTATCAAATAACCAACATTTTTTCCCCTGAAGGCGGTCCAACTGATTATTAATTCTCCTGGAAAAATATGATTGAAGATCTAGAAAATAATAAAAAGGCAAAAGATTAGGGTGCTACCCAAACACATTGTTAAAATATGAGGCTACTATAATTTAAGCACTGTGATACCAATTATTGAAAAGATAGAAAGATGCAAAGAATAGGATGTCCAGAAAGAGACCTACCCACATGTGGAAATTTGATATATGATAAAACTAGTATCTCAGATTGTGCGATGAGTGGTCACTTTAATAAGGCAATGGATAATCATGAAGCCATTTGGAAAATGTACAAAATGTAATCTGAACTTCACATTGCATAGCGGAATATTGATTGGAGATTTAAATGTAGATATGGAGCAGGGTACCTGCTAGAAAAAATATGGATGATTTCCATTATAGTCTTGGAGTTGTGGGAAACTTCATACAGATGATCTAAAATACAGAATAAATAAGAAAAAAATATTGGATAAAATTTGAAAACATGCAAGGACATTTATACCATAAGCAGAATTAAAAGACAAAAGATAAAAAGAGCTGAGAGAAGATACTTGCAATTTATGCACAGAGACAAATCTCCTTAATGTTGTTATTATCTGGAAGATAAAATATGTTTAACACAAAGAAGCCAAATATAAGAGAGGGTATTTCACAAAGGAGGGGAGGAATATTCCTTAAGCATAGGAAACAACCTTATGAATCAGATAAATTCAAATTGCATAAAAACAATTTTCACTTATCAAAAATCTACTAAACAGTGGCAAAATTGCATACTATAGTACTCATTTGCTTTAGCCATAAACATATGGATTATTAGTTTCTGTAGAGCTTCTGTAACAATTTACCGCAAACTAAGTGACTTACAACAACAGAAACATATTCTCTCACAGTTCTGGAGGCCAGAATCCTGACGTGCAGATGTCAGGAGGGTTAATTTCTTCTGAAGCTTCTGAGGGCGAATCTGTTCCATGACTCTCTCCTGGATTCTCATGGTTGCTGGCAATATTTGGCATCCTTTGCCTTGTACATGCATAGCTCCTATGCATATGTCCATCTTCAAGTGATGTTCTCCCCATGTGTCTGTATCTGTGTCCAAATTTTTCTTAGAAAGACACCAGTTATTCAAATTGGGGTCACATTAATGCGGTATGGCTTCATCTTTTTTTTATGCTTTTTGTACACCTGTTGAGGTCGTTATATATTTTTAAAAATTTTTATTTATTTTTGAAAGAGAGACAGAGCATGAGTGGAGGGAGGGGCAGAGGGAGAGGGAGACGCAGAATCTGAAACGGGGTCCAGGCTCTGAGCTGTCAGCACAGAGCCCTATGCGGGGCTGCAACCCACGAACCCACGCACCCACCAACCGTGAGATCATGACTTGAGCCAAAGTAGACGCTTAACCAACTGAGCCACCCAAGCGCCCCTGGCTTCATCTTAATTATATCTGCAAATACTCTGTTTCCACAAAAAAGATCACATTCTGAGGTTCTGGATAGATGTAAATTTGGAGGGCATTATTCAACCCAAGATAAGATAGATAGATAGATGGATGAATTTATATAATTCTAATATTTTTATACACCATTATGAATTCTTTGAATTTTATTTTTTATCCTTTTTAATTGAAAATACTGTTTGGGAGAAGCCAAAAAAAGCAGTAAGTCATTCAAAAATGTTTGTTTTCCTTGAACCATACAGAACCAATATGAGGAGATTGCCTAATAATACCTCATGCATTACTATGAGTTGGTCATTACCATGGCTAATTGAGTTGCCTGTCAACATTGATGCTTTCATGTTTGTTTTGGTCTGAAATTTAAAATTAAATTCAGGTTGTAGATAGAAAATCAGCACTTAAGTAAAGTCCTCGGGAATTAACTAGTTTTAATTGTTCTATAAGGAAATAGTTAAAATCCTAATGCCTGCCCTAATTGTAGTGGTCATGATGCTTTAGGATTTGAGTAAAAGGATGTCCCCCTAACATAATTAGCACACATATTTCATCATTTCATATGCTTTCAGGAGGTAGATGTTTCCATGTACTCAAAATCCCCAGCCCTACACAATGCCCATGTGGCCCATGGAATCTAGGTTTATCACTTCTCTATCCTGACATATTTTGTATCTTGTAATTGGCTTCTAGAACTGCAGACATAATATTCTCGTAAAGAATCATCTCAACTGGGAAGAAAGATGAAGTAACTGTATTTTTTGCTTGCTTTTGTATCTTGTTTTTATGGAGAATTGAATTTTTCAAAAAAAAACATCTAAGCAGATTTCCTTTGTATGGCATTGAACAGAATTGCATCACATGTCCATCTCTGAATAAATCACTGGACAGAAAAAGCAAGACCACTTTGATTTTCTTATATTAATCCTGATTCATTCCCTGGAATAGGTTGCATGGCCACCAAATGTGGGATTCTATAAATGAAGAGAGTGAGGATGGTAGCTGTGAGATTGGTAACCTACTACCTAGAATGAGAGATATCTTTCCTTCTAACACGTGGCTATCCATCTAATAATGATTTTACTTTCTCAAACAGCTCAGGGCAAATCGTATTCAATCCCAAAGGGAAGAGTTAAGGGACCAGCTTCCTCTGTTTTGTTATAAGGCTAAAAACTTCATGAACTGGAAACAATATATTTTTCAAACATTCCTTATGAAAATATTTGAAATCCACTAGGATGTGAGCTTTAAAAGTCATTTTTGTTCACTGATGTACCCTAATGCCTAGCACTGTGCCTGGCGTATAGTAATTATTCAATAAATATTTGCTGATATGTTGAATAACCAAATGGGTGTCTTTACATATGAAGAAGGAGGTAAAAACATAGAGCTTTAGAATTTGAAAAAAAAAAAATCTTGCCGCATGAATTTCTCATGACCTTAATGTAAGTGTGTGGGAATACTTGGATATGTTTTGTTCCCCAACTTTTTATGCTTAGTCTCCAAACAAACAAACAAACAATCAAACCTCAGGTCAGAGGAGGATGTGACAGGTTTGCTCTATCCTTCAAAGCATTCCCTTCTCTTGGTGATAAACTGAGATTAGGGTGTACCAGTGAAGATGCTCAGGATGAAAACATTTTTCATATGCATTTTACTCATTTTTTCTCCCCCTCCCCACATAGTTTCTCTAAGGGTTTCTTTTTATATATTATTTATATCAGCTGTGTCATATTTTTAAACATATGAGACAAGCTGATAGCTCCTTTGGGAAAGTTAGACTAAGCATAGGGTTTTCCACTTTGAAAAATAGTGAAAGACCCTAGACATCAATAAAAAAAGTATATCGAAATCAGCTTGCTAGTTCTAGGTCTGCTCATTCATTAGGGAACCAGAGACATCGCTCCTGGATTTTCTGATGTATAATAGAAATGTAAATATCGTTATGAAAGTTTCATTTTGCATTTTGGGAATTGAAAACCCAAGGCAAAAATTGTTGCTGTTGTGTTCATGTTTTCCTTGTTGCCACTGCTGCTATTATGACTATTTCTAACATTACTAGTTTATACATAATTACAAAACGCTTTGGGTATCTTTTTTTAAAATAAAAATAATCAGCAGCAGCATGTGGCCTGTCTCTGGGGATATATGCAATGAGAAAGATTACAGTGAGTGAGCACAGCCAAAAAGTTGAAGTGATTCAGGAATCCAGCAATCTGTTTTAACACTGACAAAGTAAAAGAGCATGACTCTGGGTTTGTTTTCTGGGAAAGGTTTTTAACTGAAGAAAGGAAAACAAGAATTAAATAGTGCAGGCAAGTGTTAAATGTACTAGGCATCTAAAAGCTGTAGTTGGACTAAGTCTAGGAATCAGCGAAATCCTCATGCTACCACTTTCAAAACAATATGGGGGAGCAAGAGGTCCTCAAGGGAGGGAAGACATGGGGGCCGCTGGAAAAGAAAAAAATGGAGCTACCAGACAAAAATTCTAGTGATTTCTAGGACAGCAAAGTGGCAGTTAATGTCAACACCCAATCCATTAAGGCTGTTATAAATAAGGGAAAAACTCATGTTTTCTGACACATTAAATATGAGTTTTCTGAAATTTAGAAGCCTCCTGCATCTGTCCTTAGTTCACCCACTAATTTTGAGAGATAAAAGAATTTTGAAAATTAAGATTTACAGTATGAGTTATAGTTACTTTCTATCTTTATTGCTCAATAGGGTGGCCACAAACCACATATGCCACTTACAGTTTAAATTTCCATTGCATAAAAATAAGACAAATTTAAAACATAATAAATAATACAGTTCCCCTGGCCACATTTCAAGTGCTAAATAGTTACGTGTGGGCTACTACACTATCAGACAGAAAATTCCTTTGGCTAGTCCAGCATACAAACAATAAGATAATGCTAAAACCTGTGTAGTGATGCATTTCAATCTCTGAATCAAATATTTTTAAAACATTATAGGGAAGTTGTTATGAGGATAATATTTTTAGAGCAAACAATGAACTTTTCATTAATAAATGAGGACCACTCTTACTATTTTATACCTAGTACATAATGAGTTTGAATCCTTTCTGAATATACTTTCATTTCTTTCCCTTGTATTATCCCCTAGGGGTTCACAAAGGTTTATCATCCTAAACGCTGATCCAAACTTCAATTTCCTGATCAAAAAGTTCCAACCTTCCAGTGTCCCTACTCCCCCACTTTCTCCATGAATTTTCTGTATCTCATCTTGGTGCCTGGCACTTAGGTCTTCTATAGCTTTGGCCTCATCTGGTTTGCCTGTCTTTTTACTCCTATATTTCAGAAATTATTCACTCCAGGCAAATTGCTATTCTCTTTGAGTGCCTCATACTGATTTTTTTTTCTACAAACAACTCTATGCTTCTGGGCACAGAGAAGTAAATTAATTATATCATTAAATATTATTGAATGCCAGCTGTATATAAGCCACTGTAATGTAATATCTTCAATTCCAATCAATGCTTGAGAAACCTATAAAGTCCTAAGAATTAACAATTTCAATTAAATGATCCTTAGCCTGATGCATGTACTAAATTCTGTCATCTAAATTTCCACGATATATACTATAAGTACATCACATTTTGTGGTCATTTTATATTGTTCCACATAATATCTGAGTTCTTGACTGGTCACATGTATTTTCAAAAGCTTAATTTGATACTCTAAAGGATTACCTTTGTGTCCTGTGTGACTCTTCATGGTATCTTGTAACCATTAACTTGGTTTGTTCAATATTTTTTTTATTGTTAATAAAGTTGGAATTGATTTACTGTGAATATATCTCAATGCTATCAAGCGACAAAAATTTCCTTGATGTTTAATCACAAACTGTGGCAATACCTACCTATGGGAAAATATTTAAGATTTTCTTGGGCCAGAAATGCACATATCTTTCCCCAACCAAACAGTAGAGCTGTTGGCTGATTCACAAGCAGCTCATCGGGCGGCAGATACCTCCCTACTACCCATTTTTCTGCACCCTGGCATCATTCAGTGCATTACTGTTCTAGTAGCTTAGACACCTATGGAATGAAACATGCTCATTAGTCTCCTATTACAGAGAATACACCAGTTCACACATCACTAAGTGATGCTGCTGAAATCTTCCATAATCTCTGCATAATAGTGGCATGAATAAGGGAGATTATAGTTTTTCTTCACAAATACTCCATTCCCTAAAAGGGTCATTTCATCTTTGCCAGTCCTTCACTTGTGCTAATGGAACAAGCACAATAGGATGAGGAGAAAGGTAGCTTGGACAGTTGTTAGTACAGTCAGTTCTCCAACTGAAATATCTCAGAAGCCTTTTTGTGGGATTCCTGGTGTGAGAATGTAGCAGGCAGAATTCAAAGATGGCCCCTGTGATATTACAACCTTGATTATTCTATGTTACATAGCAAGAGGGATTTTGTGGATATAATTGAGGTTCTTAATTGACGTTAAGACATAGGTTATCTGGGGAGATTTAATCTACTCCTGTGAGCCTTTTAATAGCAGAGTTTTCTCTGGCTGGCCACGGAAGAGAAAGTCAGAGAGATTTGAAGCATGAGGGATTTGATGGGATGGAGATTTTCCCTTGCTGGGGAAGCTAGGAGGCAAGGATCTAAGGATAGCTGATAGCATCCAAGAGCAGTCCCAGCAAGATATCAGAGCTTCAGCCCTATAAGTAGAAGTAATTGAATCCTGCCAATAACCTGAACAAGCTTCACAGCAAATTCTTCCTCAGAGCTGAGCGCTTCCAATAAAAACCCAGTCTGGCTGACACCTTGATTTTGAACTTCTGAACTCTTAAGCAGAGATCCCAATCAAGACTACCCCGACGTTTGATCCACAGAACTGTGAGCTAATAAATGGGTATTGTTTTAAACCCCTGAGTTTGTGGTAACTTGTCATACAGCAATAGAAAAGTTATATTTATATATACTACTATTCCTACTATTCTTGTGAATATCATACTCTCACACTCTGCTTAGTTAATGCCAGATGCTCTTCTGAACACTTTACAAATATTAAGCAGTTACTCATAACAGCATATAGAAAAGCTGCTATTATTTTTGCATTACAGATGAAGAAGAGACTGAGGTACATGGATATTAACTAACTCACCAAAATCACAAAGGTAATAAGTGGTAGAATGAGTCTTGAAATTGAGGCAATCTGACTACAGAGGTCACATTCTAAATTACACATTAACATTTTTACAATACTTTTGTACCCACACACATTACTTTTATTTAAGACTATTGGTGCCCAGTTCTTTTTTTAAAAATTATCAGTTCTCAGATGTTTGGGTGTTACCCTGACTGAATTCATTCATTCGGCAAATATTTATACAGTGATTTGATTGCTAATAAACAGAAAGCAAAAGACACTTCAAAGCATCAAATATAAATTGTTAAACAAAGCCAGCACAGATATTATCCTGGTCAAATTTGAAATCTAATAAAGGAAAGAAATAATATGTAAATCAATTGACACTCCAGCATACATTTTGAGAGTGATGAGGTTTCTAGGTCAGTATCTCAAATCAACTTTTTTTTTAAACTCCTTACTCACTGAAATAAGTGGGGTTTGTTGTTGTTGTTTTGTTGTTTTGTTTTTTTAT
Source organism: Panthera uncia (assembly GCF_023721935.1). Taxonomy (NCBI): domain Eukaryota; kingdom Metazoa; phylum Chordata; class Mammalia; order Carnivora; family Felidae; genus Panthera; species Panthera uncia. The sequence continues at coordinate 21,807,988 of NC_064808.1, read as the reverse complement.
TTTTTAAAAGAGTTGTCTGTTATGAATCTGTCGTTTTACCTTTGATTTGCTCATTGTTGAATTATTAGTACCTAAAAGAAGACTTGGAATAGAGGACAGTAAATAGTTTCAAAAATATGTAACTGTTTGAATGTATAAATGAATTACCTGTTACTCCACTGGTTAGGTAACAGTACTTTTGTAAGCATTGCCTTCATTGAGAAGACATGTTATTTCCAGAGTAGAAATAATAATCTTTAATATCAAAATGACTGATATTGCCCATTCTGAATAGCTTATAAAAGATTGCAGAATATCAGTATTTCTGCTGTAAGATTAAGTGAACACCCAATGAACTGAAGTATAAAGGAAGGAAGGAAGGAAGGAAGGGAGGGAGGAAGGAAGGGAGGAAGGAAGGGAGGAAGGGAGGGAGTGAAGAAAGGAAGAAAAGGAAAGAAAGAAGGAAGAACATGAAGGATAGATTAATACAGAAGAGTTGTAGAAGCAAATAACCAAATTCCAGAGAAGGACAGACATTTGATATGTAATCTGAGATGAGAGACCATACTAAAATCTGGGTCTGGATGTTGGAAGTGTAAGCTTGCTGTGGGTAAGTAAATTTTGCTGCCGTTAGGAGAAAGCAGCTAAATGTACAATGTCACAGTTGAACTAGTGTGGCTGACCTGAATCAAGATGTGTTTCAACCATAAAGCTAGTCTTCTCTGCAAAACGAACTGGTTGCGGCGGTGGGGGCGGGTGGAATGGGAAGCAGAAGAAGATCCTGAGTTTCATAGTGCTTATATCCCAAAGCACCGTTGAAGGAAACAGCCTGAAACCACCAACAAGATATTATAAATCAGAGGGAAATTGACAATATTTAAGGTTCTAAATGAGGTTTGACCCATTTCAAATTTTGGTCAGAAGGAGGAATTGAACAAATCCTCATCCTTGCTGTGTGATAGGGGAAAGAACAAGTCCTTTCTGGGGGAAAATTACTATCTATTTCAGTGTCTACTCTTATTTGTGTAAAAAATGTCCAGGACAAAATACAGAAACTATGACATGTACAAAGTAGCATAAAAATGTAGGGGCGCCTGGGTGGCTCAGTGAGTTGAACGTCAGACTTTGGGTCAGGTCGTGATCTCACAGTTCATGAGCCCGAGCCCCAGGTCAGGCTCTGTGTTGACAACCTGGAGCCTGCTTCGGATTCTGTATCTCCCTCTCCCTCTGCCCCTCCCCTGCTCATGCTCTGTCTCTCTCTCTCCCAAAAATAAATAAATATTAAAAAAAAAAAAAAAAGGAAGCATAAAAATGTAACCCAGGGGCTGGGTAGCTCAGTCGGTTAAGAGGACTCCTTTTCAGCTCAGGTCATGATCTCATGGCTTCTTGAAGTCTAGCCCTGCGTGGGGGTCTGTGCTGGCAGCAGGAGCCTCCTTAGGATTCTCTATCTCCCTCTCTCTCGGCCCCTCCCCCACTCATGCTTGCTCTGTCTCTCTCTCTCTCTCTCTCTCTCTCTCTCTCTCTCTCTCTCAAAAAATAAATAAATAAACTTAAAAAAAGAAAAATGTAACCCATAAAAAAAAAATCATTGATCAGCAGAGCAGATCTACAAATGACTTATGCTGCATTTAGAAAACAAGGACTCTAAAAAAAGGATTTAAATATATTAGACAATTTTAATGAAAGAAGGGAGAAAAGTGGGAAGATGAAGAAATAACATAGAAAAATAAAACTATAAATCAAATTAAATTTTCAGGACTGAAAATTTTCAGGACTATACTGAAAAATTAATTGGATGAAATTAACAGCAGAAATGACAAAGGTCAGGTAAATTCAGACTGATAACAAGTCAATGAGTATTTCCCAGACTACACAAATGAAAGAAACCTTTCAAACTCTTTGGTGTCTATATGAGTATTTCCCAGACTAAACAGAAAGGAAAGAAACCTTTCAAAGTCTTTGGTGTCTGTAGTGATACCAAACTTGGATTCTAGATATTGGTAATTTTTGTTTCCTTTCTTTTTCTTGGCTAGCTTGGATAGAGGTGTATTAATTTTGTGGACCTTTTAAAGAAACTACTTTGGATTTTATTGATTTTTGTCTATTGCTTTTCTGTTTTTATTTTCATCATTTATGCTTTGATATATTTTTGTTTGTTTTCTATCATCTCTTTTCTTTACATTTAATTCATTCTTTATATATATATTTATTTTTAGGGGCAAACTTAGAATATTGATTTGAAACCTTTCTTTTTTTCTGATGTAGATATTTAGTAATATAAAATTCTCTCTAAATTCCACTTTACCTGCATCTCACACATTTTATAGAATCTGCTTTCATTTTCATGCCATTCAAAATATTTTCTAATTTCTCTTGGGACTTCCACTTTGACTTATATGTTATTGGGAAGTGGGTTTAATGTCCTATTTGAGTATTGTAGAGGTATCTTTGTATTATTAATTTCTGGTTAAATTTGATTATGGTCAGAGTAACAACCTTTGATTTCAATTTGCTTTTAATTGGCTGAGATATTTTTATGGCCTATTATATGATCGAATTTGGTGAATGGTTTGAGTGCCTTTGAAAAGAATACGTATTCAAGTATCGTTTGGTCAAATGTTTTAAAATGCATGATAATTAAAAGTTAGTAGTATTATTCGGTTCTATTTTATACTAGATTTTATGTTTACTTTTTCAATCAACTGCAGAGAAAGGAGTGCTAAATTTTCTATATTTGCAAATTTGTTTACTATTCTTCCAGTACATATTAACAATTAGATTACTTATATTTTATGCAGTTATTGGTTTCCATGTAGGTCCACCTTTTTGTTATTTGTTTTCTATTTGTCCTCTACCCACACCCTCATTCGCCCTTTTGTTCTTTCTTTTGGACCATTTAAATTTTTTATCCTAAATTTAATATAACCCTTACATTTTTTGCTGTGTATTTTTGTATTTTCTTCTCTAAAAAACCCTTTTTTTAATGCTTATTTATTTTGGAGACAGAGAGTGAGCAGAGGAGGGGCAGAGAGGGAGGGAGACACAGAATGAGAAGCAGGCTCCAGGCTCTGTGCTGACAGCTCACGAGGCTGAGCTCACCTTGAGAATACTACCTGAGCTGAAGTCGGACGTCTAACTGACTGAGCCACCCAGGCACCCCTGTATTTTTTTCTTATTTGTTACTCTAAGGATTATACTATGCATGTCTAATGTACAGTCTACTTAGAGTTATCATTTACCACTTCAAAGCAAAAGAAAACATTTAAGCTTTATTTTTATATCAATCTCTTTACCTTTTCCACTTAACCTCAGTTTTTGTGTGTGCTATACTTTATACCTTGAAGGCCACCAGAAAACATTATAATTGTTGCTTTCAACAGTCATACATGTGTAAAGAGTTTAAGAGAATAAAGGCAATCTTTTGCATTTATCCAGCCTCTTATATTTATGGTGAACTGTCACCATTTCTTTGCTCTTCTTCCATTCATGAAAATCCATATTTCCCCCTGGACTGGTGACAAATTCTTTTAGTTTTCTTTAATCTAAAATTCCTCTATTTTTCTTTTCTTCATTCCTGAAGTATGTGTTCACTTGGTATAGAATGTGTTGATGTTTGTTTTCTATCAGCCCTTTAAAAATACCGCCCTATTGTCTCCCATCTTCTAGTTTTCTGATATCAAATCTGTGTGTATTCCATCATATTCCTGGTTATAGCATTTATATTTTTACCCTGGAGGCTTAAAACATCTTTTTATTCACTTTTGGCTTTCTGATGTTTTAGTTTGATATATCTTGGTGTGCTTTTGAGTTTATCCTCTTAAGGTGTGCTAAGCTTCTGGAATCTGTAATGCCTGTCTTTCACCAATTTGGCAATGTTCTTAACCATTATTTCTTCAAATATTTTTTTCTGTGCCAATCTCTTTCTCCTCTCCCTCTGGGACGCAAGTGACACAAATGTTAGATCTTTTTATTCCACAGATCTCTGTGGTTTTGTTTAATGCTCTCCAATTTTTCTTTTCTCCCTGTTCTTTAGATGGGATGATTACTATTGTTTTATTTTACCTTCCCTGTCAACTTCGTTCTGCTAGTAAGCCCCCCTAGTTATATTTCATATATTTCAGTTTTCAGTTCTGAAGTTTCCATTTTGTTATCTTGTATTCAGTGCAAAATATCTTTTCAATATTTACCCTTCCACTTATTTCAAGGGTGTTCAACTTTACCTCATGAAGCACAGTTATGATAGCTACTTTAAAGATTTTGTCTGATGCTTCAAACAGCTGGATCATTGGGGGGTTGATTTTTTTTAAGGGAATTAGATTTTAATTAATCGATTAGATTTATTTAATTTACTACCTTCCCCTTCTTTGTATGTCAAGTAATGTTGAATTTTATCCTGGGAATTCTAAATATATTGTGAGATTCTGGAGCCTGATAAAATTTTTTAGATCATGTTGATTTGTTTATTCTAGAGTCAGTGAACTCAGCTGGGTTCAGCTCACAATTTATGTGGGCAACAATTCCAAAGTCAGCTCAGTGTTCAGGGACTGTGCTAAGCTATCTGGGTTTACCATACACTTATACCACTCCAGGGTTAGTCTGAGATGTCACGATTTGTCATGATTTTCTTCTTATAGCCTTTGTGATGTTTCTTATGTTTTCTCACATGTATGCACAGTTCGTATGTAAACCTCAGGCTGTGTTAATTCTTACAAAGTGTTATAGGGTTCTAATGTCCATTCCCTTCATTCAGGGATTTCTCCATACTCTGTAGGTACCAGAGACTCACTTTTAGGGTTTTTGAATAAGATGTTTTGGCTGAGTTTGTTTTCTTTTTGGATTTTCAACTTACAGGAGAGAAAAAAAAGAGGAAAAATGAAAAAAAATTAAAACAAGGATACCCCTCACACTAGCTCTGTTTCCAGTCCTCTAGCCAGAAAAGATTTTTCTTAGATTTCTTGTATTCTGTGCTTCATTTATAGCTTGTTACTTAGGCCAAAGTTGAGTCAAGGCCAAAAAACTAAAGGAGAGGAAAGCGAATAAGGAAGAAAGTCCCCACAAAACAGTTCATTCTTCAAAGTTTGATGTCTCTCCCAAGTTTATTCACTGTTCTTTATTCTTCAGCATCCTCATGCAGTTGCTTTTGAAAATTATCCCACAATTTTAGTTGAGATCAGTGGGTGAGATAGATTTTTAGTAAGTTATCCCATCTTAGCTGGTGCTGGGGTGTTCTCTTGAGATTTTATATCTAGTCAATGTTTTTTATATATATTTTTAATGTTTATTTTTATTTTTGAGAGAGAGAGAGAGAGAGAGAGAGGAGGGCCAGAGAGAGAGGGAGACACACAATCCGAAACGGGCTCTAGGCTCTGAGCTATCAGCACAGAGCCCAATGCAGGGCTCCAACTCACAAACCACGAGATCATGACCTGAGCTGAAGTCAAACGCTTAACCAACTGAGCCACCTAAGTACCTCTAGTCATTGTATTTATGTCTGGAAGTTCTTTTTGGATTATTTTTAAATCTTAATATGTAATTTTTGTCCTTTTGTGGTCCCTCTGGATAATATCAAAGTTTATCATCTACTTTTAAAAGTGGACAAAGTCAATTTGCAAAAATCCAATATTTATGTGGGTCAAATGCTGCTTTCTTCTTTCTAACTAATTCTAGTTTATACTCAAGTTGTTTCTTCTGATGTGTCTCTAGATATTAAATTGCTTGTTAATCTTTGTTTGAATAATGATATTTCAGCAGTTGAAATAAACACAAATGAAATCCAAGGTTTGACAGTCACTGGGCCATCTACTTTGTGTGTGACTATGTAACCATTCTATGTGAAGGTGGCTTAGGAAGGTTTCACTCCCTCTTACTTTTTTTCCCTTTTCCACCCTATGCTGTAGGCAGTCATAGCAGCATTTACTACAGTTTCACTCAATTTAAGTTAGAACGTGAAAACAAATATAAAGCTGGTTTCCCTTTACCCCAACAGATGCAACTTTCTGGGCTTTCCTATGAAAGTAGGAATGGTCTATCTTTCATGGATACTAGGTTTGATGTCTGCTCAGAAACGTGTACTGTATAGATGGGTGTATTTTTTTTTAAATGAAAGTGACTTTTCTGTTTGTTACTCACCTACCCCTCTGGTCAGACTTTGAATAAAAACTCAGCCTACATGTTTCTTGTTCTCTTTTTGTATCTTTGATATGTGCTTGTTAATCCAACAATTTAATTATTTGTAGCAGATTTAAAAACTAAAGTAAACTGGAACTCTTTCAACCAAGGCTCTTTAAGGAAAGATTTAATTTGTTAGACTACTCAATGCTCATCAGTACCCATCACCTGTATGAAGTGTCCCTCCCTTAGGCCATGACAAAATCATTTAATAATTTATAATCAAGAAAACATCTCTCTTCATTACATAAACTATGTTTAACTTAGCAAAAATACAATGTGAAAAAGTTATGCTACAGGGTTTTATATCTCCCAAACAATTCTGAGTATATAAATCCTATGCTTCTGAAAGTATGTGCCAAAAATAGGTTTTTATTTTTTTCCAGCTTTGAATTGCTCTCTTTTATTCACATTCTTCGATGATAATTTAATATTCAGTTTAAAGTATAATTTGCTAATAAGTACTAAAGTCAAGACTACAATTGTTAGTGAGCTCTATTACTGAGGATATATTAAATCAAGTGAGAAGGGAAACAAATTAATGAATCTAATTGTTCTCCACTTCAGGCAGTAATGTTCAGAGGTTAACAAATCAAGCAAGATTTTCACAGAGAAACTGAAAAAAGGGGGCTTTTAAAGTAGTCACAAGTATGATGCTGTGTGACATCTGAAGAACTCAGGGGCCACTTTCAATTACTGGAAGACCTCATATCTTATCATCTAATAGATTCTCAGTTCTCATTTCTGTCAGGAGACTCTGGTGCAATGCTTACAATTTTATGGCTTAAAATCTTTGCTGATGGGCATATTCATTTATTATAAACTTTATTAACACACACATTCCCAAATGGTCCCCAATTTAGTAGCTGTTAGTTAACAAAAAGATTAACTAAAAGAAAACAAAGAGTGTGCTAAGTTTCATAACCAGAGAGAATAAGAACTTACAATGAGAGCTTTTCAAAAAGACCATGGGTGGCAAAGTGCAAAGAGACACTTTGTGGACAGTTTAGTGGTCATTATATAATAAATTAGATACTAGAAATGAAAATTATTAAAGTTCTTTTTAGAATTCAGAAATCCTAATACACTTTATACAATTTTAAAAAAAATTAATGTTTGTTTATTTTCAAAAGAGAGACAGAGCATGAGCAGTGGAAGGACGGAGAAACAGTGAGACACAGAATCCAAAGCAGGCTCCAGGCTCTGAGCTGTCAGCACAGAGCCCAATACAAGGCTCGAACTCATGAACTGTGAGATCATGGCTGGAGCCAAAGTCCGATCCTTAACCTACTGAGCCACGCAAGGCTCCCCATACAATTTTTTTAAATGCCTATTTGGTTAGATGTAAAATATATTTAGTATTTACTAAATAATTTATGAATGGATGAATGGTTATAATATCTTTAAAAGAAGAATTCAATTCTTCTATTTTATTATATGTGCAGTAAAGTGCACAGGGAGAAACATAAAATGCATGGAGAGAAGGAAAAACATAGAGAATAAAAGAAAATATTTATGGACAAGATGCATAAATATTAGAAAAGTTAAATATTAAATTTTTCTTATCATGGAGATTTCAGTGTACAACAGATACTTTCATTTTTTTACTCAGTATTTTACATTTTATATGGATTTCAATCCAATAATTTGTACTATTGTCCTTGAATTATTGATCTTACTTGTGGTCTTTATTTATAGTTTCTTAGCATTTAATTAAATCCACAGTCATCTTATGTACAATCATAGAGTTGGAAAAAGAAAAAAGGAGGTTAGAGATTCTTCTGTCAGAATGTAAATATAGCTGTAACTTTCTATGTGAATTTCATGTTGAACAATAAATTTGGCCTTTTCCTTGGCTAATTTATTACTTCATTTAACAGCCATTTATTGAAATTCTTAGTATGTGAATCACTAAACCAAGAATTGGAGGTAAAAGATGAACAAGACACAGTCCTCACTTACAGTTTGGAACTGAAAACTATATAACAAGGAAAACTGGAAGTCCAAAAGTTGGAAATGTTGGAATAGAGACTGCAGGAAAAGTCTCAATTCAGTGGCAGAAAATGAGGATTTTAATTCAGGGATGAGAAGAAAACATGAAACACTTCTTCCAACTGAATCATAATGAGTATTTTCAAACAAATAGTAGAAATAGGGTTTTTAGAGAATATTTAGAACACCTTGCCCTCCTTTGGGACAGTAACGATGGCTGATATGACTAAAATCTGATACATAAGAATAAGAATGGGAAATGAGGAGGAAAAGGGGTGGAAGAGACACAGGAGGAAGTGGAGACTGTCAGAGGAGAGAGAGCTTTGTACCAGTGAAGAACCAGTCATTGGAGGAGAATTACCATACCTAATGGGAAGCTATTTCTTGTAGAGAAGCAAAGAGTAAGAAATTACCTTAAATATGGGGGCACCTGGGTGGCTCAGTCTGTTGAGTGACAGACTCTTAATTTCAGCTCAGGTCATGATCTCACAGTTTGTGGGTTCGAGTCCCACATCAGGCTCTGCACTGACAGCACAATGCCTGCTTGGGATTCTTATTCTCTCTCTCTCTCTCTCTCTCTCTCTCTCTCTCTCGACCCTCCCCCATTATCCTCTCTCTCTCTGTCTCTCTCTCTCAAAATAAATAAACGTTAAAAAAATAAGTTGCCGTAAATATTCATAGGTAGGAGGAAAACCTATTCTGAATAGCAAAATAAAAATATACACCAGTTGTTAAAATGAATCCCATGACTAGGATGATATGGAGATGAAAAACAAAGGGGGACAGTAATTTAACAACAAAGAAAAAACTACACTAAAAAGGAATGCACTAAAAGTATATATAATTGGGGCACCTGGGTGGCTTAGTCAGTTAAGCATCCCTCTTCAGCTCAGGTCATGATCTCACGGTTGATGAGTTCAAGCCCTGCCTTGGACTCTCTGCTCTCAGCCAGAGCCTGCTTCAGATCCTCTGTCAACTTCTCTTTGTCCCTCCCCTGTTTGCTCTCTCTCTCTCTCTCTTTCAAAAATTATAAATAAATATAAATACATATATATAATTTATAAGTATATTTATATTATATTAATATGTATATTATATAAATTATATATATATATGTTTTAGTTTTCTTACATTCTTTGATTTTACATTAAATATTTTTATAATATCTTTTACCTAGAGTCTTATTTTCTAAAGCCCAATCAACTTGGGATAATGAATAGCTAATAGGCAAATTGCATATATGTGACTTCCTTGTTTGCATGTGTATGTTTGTTTAAAAGCATTTAATTTTACTTTACTAATTTCATTATTCTATTCTAATTATTAGTACAGGGAATAAAATTTGTCCTCAAATAAAGTCTCTGTGATCACATATAATGACTACTTGGTTTAAGAATCTCAATGACCTAGGGGTACCTGGGTGGCTCAGTCAGTTAAGCATCTGACTTCAGCTCAGATCGTGATCTCATGGTTCATGTGTTTGAGCTCCGCGTCAGGCTCTGTGCTGACAGCTCAGAGCCTGGAACCTGCTTCAGATTCTGTGTGTGTCTCTTTGTCTCTGCCCCTCCCCTGTTCATGCTCTGTCTCTCTCACTCTCAAAAATAAATAAACATTAAAAATTAAAAAAAAGAATCCCAATGACCTAGTTTTTCCTATTGTCATACATATATTCCTTTAATCATTCTACAGTTATTTATTGAATAGCCACCAAGTTCAATGCTAGGGATATAGAAGTGAAAGGACATTTGTTAAACCCATGTGAAATAAACAGAAAAAGCCAAAGTTATAAGGCTTCTGAGGTTGGTTTCAGCAGATATAATCACAGGTTTTTAACTACTCAAGGAAGGAAAAAGTTGTGTTTTCAATGACCAGAAGTGAAAGAGGACCAAATCTCACAACACGTTTTTGTAGATCAATATGACTTAAAACCTCCTTTGTTGCCTACAGACGTTTTGAAATTCACGTGGTCTATACGGACAAGCATTTAATATGGAAGTTCTGGAACAGATGTGTGTCTAATTGCTTCCATAAAATGAAATGTTTTTGTTCTGCTTCTGCCACAGAGGAACGCAGGAGAGATCCTTCAGCAAAGGGCACCAGCTGAAAAACAATAAAGGAAGCTTTAAGCATTTATCCTATGATTGGCGGCTGTCTTGCCCCCTTAGATTTTATAAAGTTCACACTTACTAGAGCAAAAGGTAAAACAAAGAAGTTCAGCCATTATATGCCTGGTTGAAAATCAAGTGTACAAATATTTGGAAATGAATCTGATTCTAGAGACCAATTTGTACTGTTTTTTGTTCTGTATTTTTTTTCATTTTTTTAAAAATTAATATTTATTTATTTTTAGGAGAGAGAGAGACAGAGCACAAGTCGGGGAGGGGCAGAGAGAGAGGGAGACACAGAATCTGAAGCAGGCTCCAGTCTCTGAATTGTCAGCCCAGAGCCTGGTAGGGGCTTGAACCCACAAACCGTGAGATCATGACCTGAGCTGAAGTCGGACGTCTAACCAACTGAACCACCCAGGCGCCCCTCTATTTTCTTTTTCAAAAGAAAAAAATATTTCTGTGTGAGTCAGTAATGAAGATTGCTTCTTCATTAAGAATGCTGCTCTCATTTATTCCTTCCATCTACAGTGCATTGAGCAGGTATTATGTACTAGGCTAACTGCTGAGGACAGTGGTGAACAGAGGAAGCGTTCTTCCTTCACATACTTCACTCACTTCCTGTCAAATCAAAGATACCTCCATCATGTGTGTAGGAAGAGAGATGAGACAAATATTCTTTCGTTCAGAAGTGACCTCTACTGACTCTTGTCCCCACTTAGTAGCAAAATGAGTACAGCTATTTATGACATAGAGTTACTTTGGCTGATATAAATAGTTAATCTTGCAGGTGTGCCTGCTTTTATTCATTTTGGATACGTAAAATTGAGAGTCCAGGAAATTGTTAAATATATTAATTGTTCCAAGTCTTAATCAGTCCTCAACTGCTGTCATCCTTCTATAAACTATACGTGTGGTCAGTAAGTGAAAGAAGAAACCATGGGTGGGCATTTTTGTGGTAAAGAAGGCCTGAGGTCCTAGACCCCGAGGACCCCTCTCTACCTCCATTATCTGCTTCTCAGTCATCTTTTAAAATATCTACTCCATAAGGGCAGGACCAATGTATATTTCCTTCATCTTTATGTATCCAGAATCTACTATGGGAAACGGTATTTATATTAGACACTCACTAACTCGCATTGACTAAATAATAAAAGTATCCCTTTTGAAAGTGGTCAGTATAATACAATGACATCGCTATACTTTTGTAAAGTGCTCACCTCTTATGGTAATGTAACTCTGGGAGCGCTGCCACTTTCAGACTCAGTGAGGCTCACAGAACCAGGCTATGCCCCTACAGAACCAGGGTGAGGCATTCAGAATTACTCTGATACCATTCTCAATACATTCAGAGAAGTTCAGCTTTGGGTTTAATGGTTTTATAAGCGGTGGAAGAAAACTAGACTTAGTGCCATTCAATGTGTGGTCTTGCAGAACCATATTGGTCTATGAATTGTTTGTTTTGAGTCCATGAGGCAAGAAAAATATAGAAATGTAGCATAAGTCTATTATATTATTCATATACCTATTTTCAGAGTAGTTTTTTTTAATGTTTATTCATTTTGAGAGCGAGAGAGAAGGAGAGAACATGTGTTGGGGAGGGGCAGAGACGGAGGAAGAGAGAGAATCCCAAGCAGGCTCGGTGTTATCAACACAGAACCCAACATGGGGATCCATCTCATGAACTGTGACATCATGACCTGAGCCGAAATCAGGAGTCAGAGGCTCAACCAACGAAGCCACCCAGGTGCCCCTGTTTTCAGAGTAGTTTTAAAAGGAGAGGAAAGCTCTCTTTCTGAAATGGCATTTATTAAGCAGTCAGAGGTCAAGGGTTATATTGCCACTATGTGGTGACAGTTTATCTGACAAGAAGTCAACCCCCACAGGAAAGCAGAGGAGGAAAAGTGGAGATTTATAGACTCTGAAACTCTGAACTTGATTTGAATTGTCTAAGAATACTAGGAGCATATTTGGTCTAGCAAAGCAGCCACGTTAATCATGCTTCCTCCTTATGAGGTGTCTGAGATTATAGTCTCAGCAGCGTCTCTCGACCATTTCTTTAGCAAGCCCTGTTTACTGTTTAGCAAGCACAAGTTACTGTTTTAGTAACTGGGCTAACTCTACCTTTTGAGACCCATTTCCATCCACTGTGACCTTTTAGAAGTAATTGTTTTCTCCTAAATATGCTTTTTATTTTTAGTCTCTGTGTTAATTTTCCTCCATGCTTTATTTCTTTTCTTTTCTTTTTTTCTACCTACCCTGTTTTGCTGATGCTCCCATTTCTGACTATACTTTGGATCAACCTGTTCATAAAAAATGTGGGTAAACTATAGCCCTGGTATGTAAAAATATGCTAGCATTGCTATTAAATGATAAGGCAGAGCCATCTGGAACTACTTCCTATCCCTCATTCTGCAGAGCCATCAATCGCTAAGCTCTGTCAAGTTTATCTCCTAAATATTTCGTAAATGTATCCTTGCCTCTTCTGCACATTTACTACTTCTCTTATTCATGCTTCCCAGTGTCTAAGATCTCTTACAGGTCATTGCCTCGCCTCATACTTGTCTCCTTGCCTTCAGTCTTGTAACCCTCAATCTTCTCTCTACCTAGTGTCATCCCACAGCCTTCAACTGGACAGCTGCAGCACAATTGTGCCAATTGATACCCTCAGCTTTGGAGCAGCGGGCATAGAGCCTGGGGGCAGAAGAGGAGGGGGTGAGGCAAGCAAGCAGTCTCTTTTCTTTTTTTAGGGTTCTGTGTGAATTTTATTATTTTCAATGTACACCATGATGGAAACAATATTTGGAACAACTGCCAGAGCTAATGTAGGTTTTCAAAAATGGACATTTCATGGTATGCTTTGCATGTAAAATTCCAGAATTTTTAATAAGACATATATGAGCCTTACATGATCTTGCCTACTTCTTTTTTTTTTTTTATTTTTTTATTTTAAATTTTTTTTCAACGTTTTTTATTTATTTTTGGGACAGAGAGAGACAGAGCATGAACAGGGGAGGGGCAGAGAGAGAGGGAGACAAAGAATCGGAAACAGGCTCCAGGCTCCGAGCCATCAGCCCAGAGCCATCAGCCCAGAGCCTGATGCGGGGCTCGAACTCACGGACCGCGAGATCGTGACCTGGCTGAAGTCGGACGCTTAACCGACTGCGCCACCCAGGCGCCCCATTGCCTACTTCTTCAGTATCACTTCTCATCAGTTCCTGATGTGCAATTTGATTTTGTGTTGCACAGTAAGTTTTGTAATTCATCATGTGCACCATATTGGCTCTCTGCACCTCACCCTGCACCTTCTGTCTGCAATACTCTTCCCTGCTTGTTCAGTTCAGGTGCACTTCCTTCAGGGAAATTGTCCTTCTCCTCCCACAGCCCTGCAAGGTTGGACAGCCCTCCATTTTATTTCCATAACACTCTTGGCATCCCTCTAATTTTGTTCTGTATTGTTTTACGGTTGCCATTTTGAGGTCCGTTTCTTCTGTGTATACAGAGTTCCTGACTCAATACACTTATATATTTATTGAAAGAATGCCCAGTCAATATTTTTATAGATCAATCATATAGCATCCTGTGGCCAATAAATCTCAGAGATTCAGTATCAGAGAAATATAATACAATCTTAGTGAAAGAAAAAGAATATAAGGTACAGAATAGATTATACATAAAGTACATTTCTTCCAGGTTTACTGCATATTGTTAACATGCACATTCTTTTAATTGGTTGCATAGCACTATGGCTCATTAGTATCTTTGAACTAAGACTCATTAGTATCTTTGCTTCTTAAATGTTCTTATTCTGTCTTGTTGGGAGATACAACTTTAACGCTTTAAGCTTGCAAAATAATAAACAATCATTTCAGGGCAGTAGTGCAACAAGTGTTTGCAGCAGCTGTCTGAAGATCTGCAGGGCTCTAACCCGTGCCTCTGAGAACTGCCCCCCTCTGAAAGCCGTGTCACATTACTTAAACAGCTGATTCTGATTGGGCCTGGTTTTGACATTTAACTTCACATGAGCCAATCAATTTACTCAACTGAGAATCTAGAATCCTGATAGAAAGATGCTTGCAACTTTGGTCTTGACTAAGAGGGCCTCAAAGCTCCCCTCAGCTTGACTAAACATTGGATAGATTATTTCCTTCCAGACTCTAGGCCTCTGACCTCCCTTTCCTTAGAGTTCTTACTTTAGAAAACTTGTAATTGAAACATTCTTTTTCTGCTCCTTTAAAATATATCTATATCTATATCTATAGATGATATAGATATATAGATATAGATATATCTATATATCTATATCTATAGATGATATAGATATATAGATCTATAGATCTATAGATCTAGATCTAGATCTAGATCTAGATCTAGATATTTTTTTTTCTCAAGAGCCTGAGAGCCATGCATTTGAAAGGTAATCACCAGGGAAGATAGTACCTATATCTCCCAGTTTCTTTGGAAGGTAAGAAGCCTAACTTCAATGGGCACCAATTAGCAAACATAGCCAAATCACAGAGGAAATCATTTGTAGATTCGGGAATAACTTATCATGCTCGATACACCTTATCGATCAACCTCTCCACGAATATCCACCTGTCCTTTTCCAGTTGCTTCCTCAGAACTTAAAAACTATGTTTTTTTCAGTAGAGTGGGTGTCAGTCTCTCTCCCCTATTACAAGAGTCTTGGATAAATTCTTCCTTGTTTGACTAACCTCTCCAGTACAAATTTTCTTTAACAGGTTTATGAGTGAATACTAATCACTTATGAAAACGGGACCTGTAAAGCTATTATTTGACATGCAGAAGTAGAGAAACCCATTGTTAAGAAAGGTAAATAAGCATATATAAAACCAGTAAGTGAGATTAGTGACATTAGTCACCTGAATGAGAGAGAAAGAGAAAGAGCAGTTACCTTAATTGTTGGCCCTTTCCTAGTACCTGATTGCAGACCCTGGGAAGAACTTTCTGTAGTCGAAATCTGAGAGATAGCCTGTATTCCTGTTTTTTTTCTTTGTTTATTTTTATGTTTAATTATTTTCACGTGAGCTTCTATTACTTGTAACTAAAATAATCTTTGCTAAAAGAAGTGGTTTATTCAATACAGAAATGTCGATTCATACTATTGACAATGTGCTAACACTTTTTGGCTAGCATGCAAAATCAAGGACTGGAGTTATTGTGAGAATATGGATGGCATTTGTCAAGAACTTTCTCTAATATGTCTGCTTCACTTTGAGGTAATATATATTTTGTAGAACATTCTGTCATAACCTCTAATTGTTACTTTTAAAAAGTGATGTGAAGCATAATGTGATTACAGAGTCCACAACCCTTTTATGGAAATATGTCACTTTAGTTTTCCAGGGAATGATGCCTACTCAAAGCAAAGATAATTCTTAAAAAAAAAAAAAAAAGATGGAGAAAATCAGAAACATTAGAAGCCCATGTAAAATGAAAGGGAGTGGCAAAAGAGCACATTATTTTCCTTACCCACAGGATATTTCAAGCCTTTTATGTTTACAACCATGTTGGATTAAGATTTGAAAAAGAAGGATATAATTAAAAATGTGATGGAGGGAGTAGCTGGGGGCTCAGTTGGTTAAGTATCTGAATCTTGATTTTGGCTCAGGTCATGATCTTGCAGTTCGTGGGATCAAGCCCCATGTCAGGATCTGTGCTGACAGCAAGGAGCCTGCTTGGGATTCTCTCTCTCCCTCTCTTTACCTCTCCCCCACCCTCCGTCTGTCTCTTTCTCTCTCAAAAACAAATAAAAAATGTGATAAGGAAGGCACGTTAAAATAGCTAATAAATGTGTTAAAATAAGACAGCGAAGTTAAAAATTAACCATCCAGGCATTCATCTTCTAACGAAGTGAAAAGAAAAGCATATTACATCTAATGAGAGTAATTGTAAAAATGATAACAGATCAACTCTAAAAGTTCTATGTAAAGTATGCACCATTAAAGAAAAATGAAGACATTTTACATAAATTGACAAAAGATTGGGGGGAGGGATACTGTAAATTGAGACATGAAAACTAACAAATTACAGAAAAATATGTCTGCAATTATTTTTTCATATAAAATAAAACACACACACACACACAACACTCATCAGGATGGAATCACACATAGACACAGGTGTAAGTGTCTCTTTTATATACATTTAAATTAATAAAATAATATCATATGTATCTTTATATCAATAAATATCATCTAGATAAAATGGGCAATGTACTAAGACAATCTATATTTTTAAGTGACTTACTATCTAATAGAAAAATAATAGATTAATAACAATTTAAAAACTTGAAAATGTAATCATAGATTCAAAATTTTCCAAAAGGAGAATTCTAGCAAACCTTCAAAGGATTCCTTTTTTGCTAAATTATTTCAGAATATGGGGGTGGGGGTAGGGTAGGAATTCAAGCTAACCAACTATTTATATAATAACAAATAATACAGTATCATAAAAAAATTAAAAGAAACTGAACTCAAGTACTAATTTAGATACAAAAAATTCTAAATAATTACCAATTGAACCTAGCTGTATATTAAAATAATTATTTTAAAACACTTTTCTCATAAATATAAGGGTGGCCCAACATTAAAAGAGCTACTAGTAATATTTCACTAATTTAAGAAATTAAAAAGACAACTTATGATCACATTGATAGATGTTATAGATAATAAATTGATAAAATATCAATAACCATTCTTGATTGAAATAAATACCTCTTAGTCAAGTATCTATAAAACGTCTTTGCCTTAAACTTGATACTGTTAAGTATAATTTTCAAAGAGGTAAAAATCATGACTCTCAGATACATATAAAATAAACACCCATCAAAACTCTGTTTATCATATAATGAAGGAACAAGTAAGATATGGCCAGTTTGGAAAGAATTACAGATTAGGTGTATATAAGCAATGCTAGAAAAAGATTTCTGGATTGCATATAAAACTTTATGTCTATCAGGACCATAAACCTTTGGGGTTATCTCTTCTACCAGAGAGAAATTATTTGCATCTTTATTGTTAACATGGAATCTGGGACTTCTAATGAATAAACTATGAGGTAATTTAAGGACATCTCTCTACATAGTCATTGGGTGACAGTTGGCCCCCTATGGCATTGAAAAGATTTGCTGCTCAACTTTATGCCTTATATACTTGAAACCCCAGAAATTATCATGCTTATTTGTGACACTTTAAAAACTTCCCAACTGATGTCAAGATTGTTTTCTACTATGATTTACTCTTACTCTGGAACATCATATTTTAAATCCCATGATGGTTGAGTCAGTGTTAGTTTTATTTACCTGTTTATACCTAATGCCTAGGACAATGACAAATACATTGTTAGGACTCATTATGTTTATATTAATAGACTATATGTTCCCTAAGGGAAAAGACCAGAGCTATTTAATCTGCCACTGAATACACAACATTAGGGTTAGCTCTTTGCATAGAGCTGAGTATTCCATAAATAAGTTGAAGGAATTAATCAATTTAAAAAAGAATGAATTTTATCATTAATGCATTAAGAACTGTCCTACATAGAGAGTAGATTAAATAATTAGTCCAAAGCAATAATTAAGTTTAAGAAAAAAATTCAGAGATGGGGAAGAAGGAGATGAGAAAAGATAAATCTGAGAAATAAGCTGTCATACACTCATGTAGCAAGGAATGCAAGTAAACTGTCCCAGAAAGGAAAAGACCAAACCATGATCCAGGCAGCTGATAAAAGAACTCCCCTTCTTAAAAGTATTTAATTTCATGGAAGAAAAACAAACAAACAAAAAAAGTCATAGAAGTAGAGTACACACACACACACACACACACACACACACACACACACACATATCCCCCAAACCTTGTATATTTCACTTAGCAAAACAAAATCCTTCAATTAGACCCACCTTCCTTATACCCATCCCTCCTTAGATGTGTCATCTATCATCTGTTTCCAGCATATAGATAAAAACAGAAAACAATTTATTCCTTTCCTCCACTGTCCTTTCAAATTCAAATTACAGGCTCATTCTTCCTTATGTCTTGAATAAAAACCTTAACTTTTGGCATATATTTGAATACTAAAAATTCCTCTGAAATAACTTAGATCCTCGAAACATTTTCAGTCCTACAATTAAAAATAAACATCCAAAACATGATTCTTGTCATTTTCACTGGCTTTGTTCTGCTTTAAGCAGAGAGGACTATGCTGAAGTAGAGAAGTCTGGGTCCAACCTCACTAGGCTGTTTCTGGTCCCTTCAGATCTACAGCAGTGGAAGGGAGAAGAGGAAAGAGAGCATGTGATAATTACCATGGTGATTTGACATTATTACTTTTAGATTGGAAGGTGTTCCTTCTCTATCGGTTGCTTTTCTGAGCTCTTTGGGAAAAATAATTCCTCAGTCACTGGAAGTCACTTATTTGTAAAGTTTTTAATACAAGCTGTGCCTAATCTGGCTGACTTCTTAAGACCTGTCCCCTCCCCAAACCCAATCCAGACTACACTTTTGAGCATAGTCTATCTGGAAAAGATCTAATCAAAACCCTGCTATGAACGATTCTATTATGACTCCTTAGTAACTCATTTTCTTTCATCTTAAAATTGCTGATTTCCTTCTTGTGGTGACCTTTCCTCACTTGACTAGTGGCTGTGCTCTAAGTATGATTTTCATATATGCTCTTCTCAGGAGTGGGTCAATTGCCCGTCCCTCTGACTCTTCATATTCAGGAGACAAATACTAATTATTCCAATGACAGACTCTGAAAATGCCATCAATGAAACCTGAGCTTTGAGGAAAGAAAATGTCTCCCATGGTGGGAATTAAAATTCTAAGTAAATCTTTATCCAAACCAAATTGTCGTTCCTGACTTCTCTAACTCCATCGGTCTATAATCAAGAGATTATTGTTATGATAAATCAGCGTTTCACAGCATCCACACTACTGACATTTTGGGCTGAATAATTTTTTATGGTGGTCTGTCAAGTGCGTTACAGAATGTTGAACACATCTCCAGCCTCTACCCACCAGATGCCAGTAGCACCTTTGCCCAGCGACCCCAATCCTGACCACCTGAACTGTCTATAGATATTGCCAACGTCCCTTAACTGGCAAAATTGACCTTAGTTGAAAACCACTGGCCCAAAGGACTACTTGAAAATCACCTGCTTTACAAGTCTTATATTGGAGGTTTTGTACCTGATTTAGGATGTGGGTTATATGCCACTGAATGTTTTGATGTTTTGTCTTCATTAAAGACAAACTGCAAGAGTCCCATCTTAACATCCTCTGGCACCTGAAATTAGATTTGTTCATCAACTCCTATTTCCAGTGATATCTTAGCAGCCCAGTGATTTGTAGTGCTCTCTAAAGATTGTTGCCCTGAGCGACTGCCTATTGGCTTGCACCTTTATGCTCCTTCCTTAGCCATTAACCATTGGCCACAAACACCTGACTTCAGAAGTAGAGCTGTACTGATGCCCTTGTTCAGTTTAGAAGGAATAGTATTTCTTTGAAGCTGAAATTTTTAAATGGCCCTGCAATGTGGGCCATCTCCAGGGAGAATAAGCCCTTTTGCACTCACACATAACACCCTACAATCGAGGATCTACCTTGTAATACACTTACATCTTACCCAGTCATACGTCAAAACATAACTGTGGCATCAGCAAAACAAATGTGAGAATATCCAGAGATAAATCTTCCCATACCTGTACTGTAGTATAAACTTGTATTTTAGAATATTACAGTAGGGTTCAGAAGAGAGTGATTTGGGAAGGGGAGTAGAGGAGAAATGTGATTATATTATAGTGTAACAGGACTAATATATATTTCTACATACCTTATTCTCTAAGGATATTGCAGATATCTAAAATACATATGCATTTTATTTTAAATTATTGAAAAATATGATATTGATTGTGGGGATTCATTAGTGTTTGAGTTTGAGCTATCAAAGCCATGGCTGAGTAAGGAAAATGGCTCATTAAAAGGCTTACCTAAGTGAAACTAATGCTGTATTTTAATATATTTAAAAGACAGCTCTTATTATACATTTTTTATAAAAGTTGTTTTCAAATTTTGTATTAATTTCTTTTTTAATGGAGCCCAATCATATCTGTTGATCTGAATCCTCACCTGTTAATTTAAATCATAAATTAATGCAAAACCATGCCTTTTACAACTATAAGGTGAACATGTGTCAAAGATGTTAACATGATGATGAATGTGGGAACCATTAAAACCATTTCAGAAGAAAATCACAAGAAGCATGCATACATAGGAAATAAATTCTAAAATGAATTTGCAAATAGATATTTTTTTTAAAAAAAGGCTGTCCACAGGGCAATAATCAGTTGTATTCCACTAGAAACAATTAATTTCCATTTTATGGGCAAAAATGATCTGTATTAATATTTTTCTGTACCTTGCAAACATTTAAAATCTCTCAAAGCCAATAAAAGATGTAGATAACGTGAATGGTCAATGTAAACAATACACCCATTAGCTTTTTTGTCACATTTTAAGGTCTTTCAATATTAGCCCTAACATGTTCTAAAACCAAAAACTGTATCCAGAGTTTTATATTGGTAATTTAGTAAATATCCCAAATTTTTGCATTGATAATTATTTAAATACAAGAAGTGGAGTTCATTTAATCTCATTGTCCTCATGGAAATATTATACTCAATTTTTTTTGTATAAATTTCAGTAGATTATTATGTCAATAGTTTGTTAAGGGAAGCCATGCTACAACATTATGGCAAGCTTTTTGCCACTTGTAAGTGTAATCATTAAAAAAATTCTAATGAAAGTGTATTATTAAGAATTTTTTAAAAGGCATAATTAAGAAATACAAGAATCAGTTCTTGGGGCGCTTGGGTGGCTCAGTCAGTTAAGTGCCCGTCTTTGGCTCAGGTCATGACCTCACGGTTTGTGAGTTCAAGCCCCACATCAGGCTGTGTGCTGACAAATCAGAGCCTGGAGCCTGCCTCAGATTCTGTGTCTCCCTCTCTGTACCTCCCCAGCTTGGGCTCTGTGTCTCTCTCTCTCTCTCAAAAATAAATAAACATTAAAAAAAAAAAAAAAGAATCAGTTCTTTACACTAGCGATAATATAGTAAGATTTAATTCTTTTAAATGAAATGGGCTAACAAATTTCATTTTCATATGGAAATTTTGAATATTTTAAATACTGTAATATGTTATTCAGCATATTAAATATTGAAAATTTCATTAAATAGACAATAAATATAAGCAACTATATTAAACTGACATGATTTGATGCCATATACCCATGGGGGTGTATGAGTTTCCTGAAGAGAACAGAAATCTGATGCAAAACTGGAAGAGAACAGAAATCTGATGCAAAGATTTCGGCTCTCTCCAGGAAACACTCCAAATTGCCTAAATATTAACAGCACTTCGAAAAAGTGGCTTAACGTTTCACAATGAAGAAGGCAATGGTGTCAAATCCTTGGGTCGAAGGTTAAAAAAAAACAATAGCAAAACAAATTTAGAATTGAATTAGCCAAAAATAAAATTTATGTGGCTGCACTCCCTGTCAAGATCACTGCTGCACAGGTTGTACAGCAAAATGTGCAATGAGGGTACCCCCTAGTGGTCAGATGCTAAAGCAACTTTTTAAATGACCGTCATCAATGTACACAAATAACGAGAATAGGAATTTAAGAGAACACTGTCAAAATAGAGGCAATACACAGTTTTAAAGGGTAAAGAGGCTAAAAAAAGGAGAAAAGCCTCCCCAATGCTTCCATTCCCCAAGCAGTTCCTACTAGCTAGGTGCACAGATGTGGCTCCAAAGGAGAGGGGGCGGGGGTGAAGAAAAAGAGAGTTAGTTTCTCCCAGTGATCACATTTATTACATACTAATACTTTACCTTTTGTTTCCTCAGATTTAGGCAGTATTTAATTCGTGGTGTGAATTCTTCAGATTAAAACAAACCAAAAAATATCTTTATGTATTAAGTACTATTGTATACCTCATTTCATGCTAGATCTAGTGTATTTTTTCCTGCTCTAAATTTGTCGTAGAGTCTTGTGAAGTTCTTTTCTGTTCCTCTCTTCAGCATTAATATGGCCATTAAGAATCTTCTTCCCACATATAACTCCCTTTCTTAGATAGACTCTGCAGAGAGCAAAGAAATGCCCACAACTCCACCTGGGGTTTCAATGCTGTTAAATGTTAAACAGACACTGTCCTGTATATTGGTTATGTTCAAATGTATGGTACCTCCACATTTTCCCTAGAAAGCATAAAAATTGCTTTTGGTGACTTATATATGCAGTGTGTTTATGTCTTTATATATAAAGACATAAATAGATCACATACACAACACTCTATGTTACATACAAATGCCATTTGCTTTCTCTCATCTCAAAGTCCTCAAAATTGATAGTTTACAGATATGTCTGGTGTTGTCCATTTTGTTTCCCTAATTTAATTGGTACTTGAACCAGTAGCTAGGGCAAAACAAAGTGTGCCTTTTAGAATGAATTATAAATTTTCTTTCTGTCTAACCTGTCATTGAGGAATTATGATTCTATCAAAGTCAAAAGTTTAAACATCACAGACATTCAAAAATAATATAGTCTGTTTCCACATATTAATTAATAAATTAAGCATAATTATCTTTATTCTGAACATAATTGCCTTTGAATAATAGACTACATGATTCACAGTATTTTACTGGAGGATAAATGAGGTAGTCTCCAAAGAGCCTAGCAGAGTGGCAAACACTTAATAAATAGTAACTATATAATATTTTTCTACAGATGCTTTTAGGTATGTTTTCTTTAATCACCTCTTTATAATTGGTCACATCAGAGAAAGGAGAGTGCAACAGATAGAAAGTTTTATTGGGGAAAAAAAAGAGATCTTTTGAAACTGTGACCAAAATATCTTGCTTTTGTACATTTTACAAAGACCTTGACCATGAAAACTCATTTTTTAGGGAAATACTTAGGGAGTATATGAGTGAGGGTTCTCTAGAGCATCAGTCTCATTCCATTAATTATAAATACACACCTAGTTGTCTTGTTTATTAGAAGGAAACTTGGCATATGTTTCTTTATTATTTCATGCAAGCTGCTGAACTATACAAGTTATGAAAGCAAGTTTTGTTACTGTGCCCTTGAAAATACTTGGATAGAGATAGCAACAAAAGAAAGTAGAATTAATACCATGAATACCATATTTTATTATCTGTTGCACAACTGATAGACAGTTGGTGTAGGTCACCATTGCTAACCTTTTTTGCCTTACATGTATTTGCGATCAAATAAAAGGTCACTGAGTAAAGATAATTTTAACAAAATCTCAGAATAATTATCCACTTTTTTTTGTTACAAATATTTTTGTATTACAAACTTTCCTATGGGATGCGCAGTCAAAACATAAGAAAAAATTTGTCTGAAGTCATCCTACAGGAAGGCTGTTGAAATTTTTTCCCCATAAAAGTCATATTCAAAAGGCTTGTCCCTGAGCATTTCATCTAATTAATAAAATAAAGATAGCTTTATCATATTTTAGTACTTTTCCAATAAATATTTGAAATATAAATAATGTATAATCTTTCTGTTTGGCATTTGAAGTTTCAAGTTCTTCAATATTTTCAGATCTTCAAACATAGCTATCATGTTTGCTACTTTGTGAATGGTCATTTTTTAAACATGAAATAGAGCTAGTCAATTAATGTTACTCTGCACTCATGTAACCAAAACACTTGTTTCTCCCTTCACCCTACTGTGGCATCTAAAAATAAGCATATTTTGGCATATTTCTTTTTCAAAATCAATGAACTTCAATATTGAATGAAATGCTTTTATTTTGCATTACAGTATTTAAAATGCAAGGCACATGGTTAAGTATTTTTTCCTCCAATATAATTATGCTATTTGATTCTAAAGTACAGATTTTCTCTCAGATCTCATGAAACATGCAGTAATGAAAACCAGTGCTTGATGGTAAATGACACATTGCATCCTGAAAACAGGTAATTAAAAAAAAATTGATTTTAACAAAAATGTGAGTCACCGATCGAGCATTGTGAAGGACTGTCAGTGTTTAATGCCACACACTTTACACCCATCCCAATATGGCTACGAGGTAGATAGAAATGATCTCATTTTAATAAATCTCACTTCTAGCCTTCAGAATCAGGATAAACATTTAACCTATGCAATGGTCAAAATAGAAGATATAACAAGTTTGGAGAGCAAAAGCAATTTTGGTTTGCAATACCAATAATATGTAGAATGGCAAGTTGTCTTCTAAAATAAAATATACCATCACCTAAAATCATGAAGAAACGCTTAGGACATATATGACATGAGGAAAAAAAAGTTTATCTTGCATGACATACACAAAAATATTGCACACACAGGAAAGTTACACTTTAATATTTGAATAAATAATCATACCACACAAACTGTAAACACTGTTTACTCCTTATTTTCTATAATTCTTCATCCAAAAAGAGTTTGTAGAGATTTACTTTGTACATGCGTATGTATTTTGTGTATGTGTTTAGAGAGTGCCATTGTTGTTTTGTTGTGTTTTATTTTCTTAATAGGAATTTATATTATGTTGTTCAATATGCTCTTCAAACTATACCCCCAACAGTAACTGTGAAATGATCTTGTAGAGCTGCGTTGTCTAACCTAAAAAACATCGTTCCGTGTGATTATTTCAGAATATAAATTATATATATTTCTTACATTAATTTTATGTATACTATAATTTTATAATTTTTTACTGCACAAAATTGTTATGATAGAAACTTTGTTCATTCTTTTTGTCTTTAAGCAATATGTTTTTTCTTTTGGTGTTAATTTTTGTTTGTTTGTTTGTTTTAAGGTTCTAAACTTTCAGAGAGCTCTGCTTTGGTATAAAACTAAAAAAAAATTAATTTATATTTGATTTCTGGATGTAGAACTACCATGCACACCTCTCCGGAAACATTTGCCAAGAGACTAATTTATAATATTCAAAATTATGATTCTTTATTTTAAAACTATTGTTTAAGAGTTATGACTCTTTGGTCTTATCCTTCTGGTCATGTTTGTGTAG
Source organism: Panthera uncia (assembly GCF_023721935.1). Lineage (NCBI taxonomy): Eukaryota > Metazoa > Chordata > Mammalia > Carnivora > Felidae > Panthera > Panthera uncia. The sequence goes on along the minus strand of NC_064808.1, from coordinate 21,782,638 downwards.
CTTGTGAAAACTGGGGTTGTCTAAAGATTTGCTTACAAGAGTCAGGAAACATGGGGCCAGGGTGCTGTAACCTCTCTCTCCTTTTCCCTCATGAGATGTCTCTGGTGCATGAACTCCTTTGTGCTGAGCCTTTAAACAAAGCTTATCTAACAGCTATTCCTGAATCTCAACTGCCAAGGGAGCTAAGATCTATTGATTATCTTTATTTCAAACTCTGTGCCTTTATTAAATGAATTTTCCCTGACATATGGTTTCATGTTCTGCTGGACTGGGTTTCCAATAGATAGATGTAAAGCTGGAACACAGATTTCCATATACTTGTTTTCTAATAAAATAAATGCTTTATTGGAAATCCCGACAGTGGAAATGCTTAATTAAAATCTGGGGTAGGGGCGCCTGGGTGGCTCAGTCGGCTGAGCATTCAACTTCAGCTCAGGTCATGATCTCGCAGTTGAGGAGTTCAAGCTCCACGTAGGGCTCTGTGCTGACAGCTCAGAGCCTGGAGCCTGCTTCTGATTTTGTGTCTCCCTCTCTCTCTGCCTCTCCCCCGCTCATGCTTTGTCTCTCTCTGTCTCAAAAATAAAGATAAACATTAAAATTTTTTTTTTAAATCTGGGGTAAAATTTGAAGGTATAAACAGGCTGTTGACATGGTGATCAGTTTGCCTCTTTTCACTCTGTACCCTTTATAGTTTGGGTTTCATGTTCTTCCTCACCTGGAAATTTGCTTCAGTAACTTCACATATTCGAATGAGCAGCATAAATCCAATCCCCAAAGCATTGTCGAGTAAGTGGTTCCTTGAGAATATGGAAGCAAGTATAATGTTACAACCCACAGCACAAAAATAAACCAAAGTTCTGCCACATGTACCTCTGTTTTCTCCCCCCACCTCCTTGTATTCTTCTATCTCTGTTTCAAAGGATCTCCCACTCCTGTCCCCAAACTCCCTCTATCCTGGATCTCTGTGCAACTTGTTCAGCCTCCCTCAGCATCCAAGATCTCTTTTTTTTCCCTCTTCATCCTTTTTCTTATGTACAATAATTCAGTCCTGCCAAAATCCCTCCAATTTGCATACTTACACCCTCACTTAGAGAAATTGGGATCTTCAGAAGATATCATTTGTTTAGAGGTAAAATGAATTCTAACAATGTGTGGGCATTTGCACTTCACACACACATTCTTTGATCTGTAGCATCCCAATCGTCATATGTTTATAAAGAGCTGTCATGCTCTGGAAATCAATATTTTCTTGCTAGTATTTATCAGTGTGTACTGAGGAGAATCCTCCATGCAAAGACAGAAGTTAACATCACATCACACATCTATCCTGAAAGCAATTGTATCCCATGGTTTGGACCTTCCTATATAACCTCTTAAAGTTTTGTGATTGGTCTTCTTTCCTATATAGACTCTGGTCCCTTCTTTTTCTTTTATGTCTGACAGTACAGAAGCTGATTCTCATTCTTTATCCACCACCTATCTTTTTGGATTGCTGAACATCAACTTTTTCTATAATGCTTGGTTACATTTTACTCTTTCAATGGACCCAGACTTTAGTTTGCTGGCTCAGATAATGCATTTCAGCCCATTTCAAGAGTTTGCACTGACAGGTTAGCTCAAAAGACCAGAGAAATACACTAGCTCACATGCTAAGAAATATTTATCTAAAGATTAAAAAATTTTAACTATGCTTAGCCTTCTAAAATAACAAATGCCCAAGTCATATATGGTTTGACTTCTTACCACTAAGACACAGTATCTCACTTTTATTTCCTGGGTCATAGTTTTCTCATCTTGAAACTACCGTAGTGAGCTAAATAATCTTTGATGTATCTTCCAGCTATAAAGTGTGACTTTTCATTGCACAAGTCTGTGTTTAACTCCATATATCTAAGCTATCTAGGCCTAGTCTGTTTTTTGGGGGGTGTTGTTGTTGTTGTTGTTTGTTTTATGTGTGTCTGTATGTGACATAAAAGACTGACATTTTTCTTTATGCAGCTTTCAGGTTCAAGGGAAAAGAGAGGGTGGAAGGAGAGACAGACAGAGACAGAGATTTCCAATTTCTCTGTGATAAGCTTTTCCTGGCCAGAATGAAGCTGTTTCATGATTTTCTACGTGTCTATACCTGTCCAACTCCATGCTCTTTGAAGTCAGTATCTCTATTTCATAATAGAATCAATTCTTTCACTAGGAACCATCAACTTCCTATTTGTTCCATATCGTCTACAAAGACCAAATTTCTTAATGAATGAAGGCTTCTATTTTTGTAGAATATTCAAAACACCACAGAGGAGAAAATATCCATTGGCTTTTAAAACAAACTTTGTTTTTTTTCTCATACTATCAGATATTACTGTTTGGTTGTTGTTATTTTTTTTAAGCTTATATTCATGAAGACCTCAAGTAAATGACATTTAGGTTAAAGCAGAGCTCTTAATTCTTCCTGCTATGCCCTGTGCATCATCACCTCTTCTTAAATTGTAAACCTAGGGTCTCTTTCGCTGTTTTTATTCCATCCAACTATCTTTTGCCCACACCTGTCACTTCTAGCTTCATGTCACCTGCAACACTCTGCCCCTTCTCCAGAACCCCTACTGTGGCTGTCTTTGGTGTGCCCAGCTCAGTATTCATACATCACTGTCATTCAGATTTCATGTTGATGACACTGACAGTGATTGTTTCCTGTATATAAATAGAAAAAAGGAAGAGCCTATAACAAAACAATGCTTCTCTAAAGGCTATAGCCAATAATTGAAATCCAGTCGCATCGCAGCTGGGTAATTCTAGAATTTCAAACAGAGGCCTCTTCACTGATAGCTTTTTGCGAGGCTGATCTGTCTGACACTGTTATTTCCCAGAAGTTTACCTGTCTGACACACTGTGTAGACTTGTTCTTCAGCAAGTGTGCACTTCTGTGCTTGGACTGGGGGGGGAAAGAATTAAACTTGCTGCAAATAGCATTTATTTATTTATTTGACAGCTGTTACAAAGATAAGGTCATGCCTGTGTAGCTGTGCTTCAATTAATGAAACCTGATTACACATGTGAATTAGGGGATCAGCTTTTGCATTATGGAAGGGATTATTCATATCACAAAAGAATTCACTGCAGGGTTCCATTAAAAAGTGACTACTGCTTTTAAAATCAGGCACTCTAAGATCACATAGATTGAGGTCCCCTCACACT